>NW_007741112.1:11923-18125 GCF_000696425.1 Galeopterus variegatus | reverse complement strand
GGAATTTAAATTCCTTGAAAAAATCTTCCTTGAGAAACCAGACTTACTAAACAAAACAGATGCAAAAACTAGGCAATGTAAATAATTCTAAATATGTTAAGGAAGGAATTATACTATCTGACTTCAAATTATACTACAAGTTATAGTAACTAAAACAGCATGGTAGTGGCATAAAAACAGAAACATGGACCAATGGAACAGAATAGAGAACCCAGAAATCAATCCACATACTTATAGCCAACTGGTATTAGGCTAAGGTACCAAGAACATACATCAGAGAAAGAACAGCCTCTTCAATAAGTGGTGCTATGAAAACTGGACGTCCGTAACTAGAAGAATGAAAACAGACTTGTACTTCTCATGGTATACCAAAATCAACTCAAAATGAATTAAAAACTTAAGTCTAAGACCTGAAAACATAAAAACATAAGGGAAATACTTCAGGATGTAGTACTCATCAAAGACTTTATGAATAAAACCCCCAAAGCACCAAAGCAACAAAAGAAAAAATAAACAAATGAGATTATATCAAACTAAAAAGGTTCTGCACAGTAAAAGAAACAGTCAACAGAATGAAAAGACAACCTACAGAATGGGAGAAAATATTTGCAAACTATGTATCTAACAAGGTATTAATATTCAGAATATACAGGAATTCAAACGGTAGTAAAAAAATGCAAATAATCCAATTAAAATGGTCAAATGAGCTGATTAGACATTTCTCAAAGGAATACACACAAATGGCCAACAGGTACATGAAAAAAAGCTGAACATCACTAATCATCAGGGAAATGCAAGTCAAAACCACTTTGAAATATCATCTCCACCCATTTAGACTGACCAGTATCAAAAAAAACAGAGAATAACAAATGCTGGCGAGGATGCAGTGAAAGGGGAACTCTTGTATGCTGTTGGTGGGACAGTCAATTAGTGCAGCCATTATGGAAACGTGTGCAGGTTTCTCAAACAACTATAGATAGATCTAGCAGTCCCACTACTGAGTATATACCCAAAGGAATAGAAATAAATCATGTCAAAGAGATACCTGCACTCCCATGTTCATAGTGGCTTTATTTACAATAACCTAAATATAGAATCAACCTAAATGTCCATAGATGGACTATTGGATAAGGAAAATATCTTATATATACATAATAGAATACTACTCAGACATAAAAAATAATTAAATTTTGCTATTTGCAGGAATATGGTTGAGCTTGGGGAAAATTATGTTAAATGAAATAATCTAGGCACAGAAAGAGAAATACCACATGTTCTCACTCATAAGAGGGTGTTGAAATGTATAAATAAAAGAGAAAGAGAGAAAGAAGGAAAGAAAGAAGGAAAGAACAATCAATAATATGTTGAACTTTCAAAAAAGAAAACACAACTGGCTGCTACAGGTGCAACCGGGGAGGTGGAGTAGGGTTAGTGAGAAATTTGTTAACGGTCATAAAGAAAGGATATGGTTTGTAATGATGAATATATTAAATAACCTGATTTTATCATCACATATTGTACATAGGTATTGATGTTAAACTCTGTACTTCAAGATACATATAATCAATTATGTTTCAGAAAAAAAAGAAATTGAATTCATAATGATAAATTATACTCAAAAGAAAACTCCAAGTTGAGATGCTTTTCTGGTGTTGTTCCCCAGTTTTTAGGCAATAAGGGATATTATTATAAGATTATTTAAAGAAAAAAGGAAAAGCCAATTTTACAGTTCCAGTAAAACACCAATATAAAAATCTGGCATATACATCACAATGAGATATAATTGCAGCCTAATATATTTTATGCTATGGAAGCCAAAATTCTAGAGAAAATATCTGTAAACATAGTTAGGACTTGTTTTAGGGAAACAAGGTAGTTTTATATATCTAAAGGCAATTGATCTAACAAAGAAAGAAAAAAAAAAACTTACAATTATGAGATGCCTAAAATATGTATAAATTTTAATATCCATTCATGATTAAAAACTTATCAAAATATGGGTAAAATTAAATTCCTTAACCTTATAAGAAAGTGTATGTGTAATTTTGCATATATATGTGGATATATAGCTAGAGCTAACATCATAGCTAATGGTAACGATGGTGTATCCAACATTATGTTACTCATAGTTTTGAGAGCAAGACAAGGATATTCATAATAAATACTTCTATTAAAATTATGCAGAAAAACAGAGCTAACACATTAAGTCTAGAAAATGAAAAAATATATATTTTTAAATAAATTATTAAAGTTCTCTTTTTTCTTGGATGATATAATTGTGTATATGAAAACTCCAAAAGAAGGAGAATACCTCGATTTAGCAGATTATTAGATTTAAGATCAATTAAAAATATTAGATATATTTGTGTAGAATAGTCAAAAGAAATTAGAAAATAAAAGTGAAAAATGCATATAATAGTATCAAAGCAGATGAAAAGCTAACAATAAACCTATTAAAAAGTATATAAAAACTTTATGTTGAAAATACAACATATTTCTAGCGTAAATTATAGAAGGTCTGGGTAAATAAGGTGTATTATATGCATGTGTTAGTAGATTTAATATTCTTAAATGTTAATTTTACACAAATTCATCTGTAAATTCAATGAAACTCCAGTAAAGTTCCCTCCAGTTCAGTGTCTGTATTTGTGTGTGTGTGTGTGTGTCACCAAACTTCAAGACTGATTTGATAGATCATATACCTAAATGTGTGAAATACAAAAGAATACAATCTCTAAAAGTGAATGTAATTCTTTATCTTCATAACACTGAAATGGGGAAAATTTTCTTAATGAGGACAAATAATGCTAAAAATAAAATGACTAATAGAAAAACTGGCCTTTGTTTTAACTAAGGACTATGCTCCGTGGAAATACACCATTAAGAGGCTAAAAGAGAAAGCCACAGAACATGGAAAGGTACTTATAGCTTCTGTATCTGATAAAGGACACATATCCATAATATATTAAGAGATGCTACAAATAGATGGCAAAAAAAATGAATAAGAAAACTAAAAATATGAAAAAAAAATAGAAAAGGGGCTTTGCAATGAAATAAATTCAAAATAGCTAATAAGAATACAAAAAATGGGGCCGGCCCAGTGGCGCACTGCCACAGTGTGCCACTTGGGAGCACAGCGGCGCTCCCACCGAGGGTTCGGATCCCACATACAGACCGGTTGCCGCTCACTGGCTGAACGAGGTGCGGGTGCAGCGCTGAGGGTTGCGATCCGTTGCCGGACACGACAAAAGACAAAAAAAAAAAGGAAAGAATACAAAAAATGTTCAGTGTCATTAATCACACATTTCTATTAGGTGTGTAAAAATGGAAAAACCACTCTGAAGAATTGTTTGACAGTAAGTTGGACATATGCTAACTAATGCCCCATGACTTTCACTTAGATAAAAGTATTTCTTATATCTATGTCTTATATCCATCAAAATACATGAACAAAAATTCTCTTACCAGTTTTATGAGTAATATTTACTAACTAGAAACAAAAAAGTTCATTGTTAACAAAATTAATAATTTAATTAAAAAATTAATACATTTTTATACTTAAAAATGAAAGCTGTACAGTATTTTTTAAAATGCTGCTATATACAATAAGGTGGATAAACCTTAATGTAATACTCAGTAATAGAAAGCAGACATAAAAAGTTCATAAGCAAGATTTCATGTTTATAACTTTTAACAGGTGAAATTAAATTATGGTATTATGACCAGAAAAAAGCATTTCTGAGTGTTGGAAATGTCTGTATCATTATTTGGATGGAGGTTATACTGATGTATGTAAACATAACATCTAAAAAAGCTGTACACTTAAAATTAGGGTACATTTCAAAGTATGTGTGTGTGTGTTTTCATATGTGTATATGTATTTCTTAAACATACTACGCAGTGGAAAAGATAAAATCATGTAAATTCAATCAAGAAATGACAGAAAGCAAAGGGAAAGGTGCATATGAAAGTTTTGAATAATAACACATGGTGATTAAATTTTTACTGTACCAAAAAAATTATTGAGACATTTATAATAAATAGAATATAAGCACCTGTCAATAATACTGCAAAATACAGATTAAATCAATGGAGTTCAATCTTCTAAGCCTCTAGTTCTTTTAGGAAAGTGCAAAAAGAAACAAAGTCCATTTTACTTAATATTTCAAAAATACATAAATTAATTTGTAAGCAGAAAATAATAAATTGAACTGTACTGATACTTAAAATTTTATTTATATAGTGAAAAGGCAAGCCACAGAGTCAGTGAAAATATTTTTCCTAAATATATATGAAATCATATGCACACCAAACTAGATAAATAAAGCCAAGACAGTCAAGCCAGTAGAAAAATGGATAAAACACTTGAATAGCCATGTAACACAATAGCTACCAAAATGTCTTCCACGAAAAATAAAAATAAAAAGTTGCTTGGCTCCATTAGACTTGTGGGAAAAATTAAAACCACAAGAAATGTCGTTATACTCTCACCAGAAAGGATGCAATAAAAAGGTAAACCATGTCTAGTGTTGGTGAATATGTGGAGGAACTAGAAATTGCATTAAGCAGTGCTGAAAATGTTACTTGGAACAGCAGCTTCATAAAAATGATTGACAGTGTCCAACATAGCTGAGCACAAAGAATGCAGAGTGTCTACCATGTATTTTATATAAGGCATAGTTTTCAACAAAAGTTTACAAGACCTGCAAAGAAACAGGAAAATGTGATCATTACATAGAGAAAAAAAATAAGTCAGTAGAAACTGTCTCTGAATGACCCAGATGTTGGATTGAGCAAAAAAAGGCTTCAAAGTTGCTATTATAAATAATGTGTTCAAATAACTAAAGGAAATAAATATAAAGAATTAAGGGCCTGCCCTGTGGCTCACTCAGGAGAGTCCGGTGCTGGTAGCACCGAGGCCGCGGTTTCGGATCCTATATAGGGATGGCCGGTGTGTTCACTGGCTGAGCGTGGTGCTGACAACACCGTGCCGAGGGGTGTGATTCCCTTACCAGTCAAAAAAATAAAAATAAAAAATAAAAAAGAATTAAAAGAAATCATGCCAACAATTACTCATAAAGTAGAAAAATCTCAATAAATAGGATAAATGCAAGTATCAAATAAAAATTCTGTAGTTAAAAAGTACAAGAAATAAAATGAAAAATACACTAGAGAGATCCAAAAACAACCAAGAGTTGATAGAAAAAAAAAGTAAGTAAATTTGAAGGTAGGTCAATAGAAGTCCCATTTGAAGAACAAAAATGTAAAGAATGAAGACAAATGAGCAGTGCCAGAGAGACAGGTTGGACACCATAAAGCATATCATTACATGCTGGAGAGAGAGGAGAGAAGGAAACAGTAAAAAACAAAACAAAACAAAACAAAACGAAACAAAAAAACCCAGTCTGAAATAGTAATGGATGAAACTTCCCGAATTTAGTGGAACAATTCTATTCCATATTTTCCTGTAGATTCCTATCACATAGCATGCAATACACAAAAATAAACTTCATGTAGAGGTAGGCTTAAATGTGAAAAGAGAGTAATAAAAAATGAGGCAAGAATTAAGCAATGAATGAATGAATAAAAAATAAAATAAAATAAAGGCATCAAAATAGGAAAGGAAGAAGTATACTCACTCTTGGGGTCCATTTTTCTTTATGTAGAAAAACCTAAGCAATTCTTACAGAATGAATTTAGAAAAATGAACTATGTGTCTGTATGTTAATAGCAAGCAAACCAAAAATGAAATCGGAAAAATATGGGCCGGCCCGGTGGCACACTGCTACAGTGCGCCGCTTGGGAGTGCGGCAGCGCTCCCACTGAGGGTTCGGATCCCACATACAGACCGGTTCCCGCTCACTGGCTGAGCGAGGTGCGGGGGCAACACCGAGGGTTGCGATCCTGTTGCTGGTCCTGGTCCGGTACAGGGGCGACACTGAGGGTTGCGATCCGTTGCCAGTCATGAAAAAAGACAAAAAAAAGGGGAAAAAAAAAAAAGAAATCGGAAAAATATCCACTAACATTAGTAGAAAAAATGCATAAAATATTTAGAAATAAATTTAACAAAATAAGACTTGACTGTAAGGAATTAAAGCTATCAATCAATGCAGTGAGAAATTAGAGAGGATCTAAACAAACGGATAGGTGTACCAGGTTAATGGATTGGAAATTACACTACTAGAATTTTATGTTGACATGA
>NW_007741112.1:10077-10560 GCF_000696425.1 Galeopterus variegatus | reverse complement strand
ATACTATAAATATTCCCAATATCAATACTATTAAATTTAATATCAGTTTTTACTGCTCATAAAAAACTATTAGGCCTTACTTTGGAGACCTATCTAATAATTGAAATAGGGCCAGTTTCCAGAAATATGTGCTCTTAAACATAGTATTATATAGAATTCAAGGGGTTAATAGACCTACAAAAGATAGAGGACCTCATTTGGACTTTATGTAATTATTTGCTTTTGATGTTTTTGTTTTGCTTTGTTTTGTTTTAGTTCTTATTGACAGAATGCCTTCAAATACAGATGTTTATAAAGTCTTTTCAGATACTTTATTTTCTTAATCTACAATTTCCTAAGAGAAAAGAGAATATGGTCAAAGAAACTTAATCTCTTTATTTCTTCTTTATATATTGACTGGGAATAAATTATATTTTAAAAAACCAACCACAGCATACAATATATCAGGTACTTAGAATGGTCTAGGACTTCTAAGATAATGGA
>NW_007741112.1:5739-6873 GCF_000696425.1 Galeopterus variegatus | reverse complement strand
AGTCTGGATTACTTATGGCCATTTATTCTTCAAAATAAATGTGCACACTCAAAACTACTTACAGAAAACATGTTTCTAGATAACTTTTCCATGCAGAAGGATTACTCTAAACCTTTTCCCTCTTTCTGGCCTCCATTTCCACTACTATATATAAAATCAAATAGGACAGAATATCACAGTTTTATTACCGCTCCACATAGAAGGGCCATAAATCCTAAGAGAAAGCTTGCTCTGAAGAATTTATAAACATGAATCACTTAGGAATCATTAGGGAGTCATTAGCAATCAGATTTGCCACTCCCCTTAACTTCAGGATNAATTAACTGTTTTTAGCATAAAGAATGAAGTTCAATTTTTATTTAAATACATATATATGTATGAGAACACTATGTGACATTGCCACCAAAATCCATTATAATACAGTTTAAGCTGAAGCCAAAAGTCACAAAATTGTCCATCAACAGACCCATGTTAGACTAGAGGAACAAAGATTCAGGAGAAGAGTAATCGGGTTATTTCAAGGAATCCTTTTAAGAAGCGCAGTAGTGTTACCTTATCCACAAAGGATACGTCCCCAACTCTCAGTGGATGCCTGAAGCCACTGATAGTACTGAACCCTTTATATACTGTGTTTGTTCCTATATATTCATACTTGATGAAGTGTAATTTATAAATTAGGCATAGGGAAAAATTAACAACAATAACTAATAACAAAATTAAGTAATCATAACAATGTACTGCTATAAAAGTTATGTGAATGCGATCTCTCCCTCTCGCTCAAACTGTCTTATGGTGCTGTACTTACCCTTCTTGTGATGCCGTGAGATGATACAACGTCTGTGCAAGGAGACGAAGTGACAGAGTGGGAAAGTGTGAGGTTCCATCATACTCAGAATGGCACGCAATTTAAAATGAAGGAATTGTTTATTCCTCAAACTTTCCCTTTATTATTTTTGAACTGTAATTAATGGTGGGTAACAAAAACCATGTAAAATGAAACCATACATAAGGGGGGACTACTGTAATTTTAATTTTCTTTGATGATATTTTTCCAATACAGGGAAGTCAAGGAATAAAAATGGTTTAATGTTTTGTCTTTGTTTTTTCTGACAAGTAGGCCAATTAATATGTTCT
>NW_007741112.1:0-1164 GCF_000696425.1 Galeopterus variegatus | reverse complement strand
GCTGTCATGTTCTGACACATCCATGAATGAATTGTTGCTTTTAATCTTCTCTGGCATTATCACCATGATCACTTTCTTGGCTGTGATGGTCTCCTACATCTTCATTGTTGCTGCCATCCTGAGGATCCGCTCAGCTTCAGGTAGACACAAAGCCTTTTCCACTTGTGCCTCACATCTAACAGCTGTGACCTTATTCTATGGCTCAATAAGCTTTAGTTACATTCAACCAAGCTCCCAATATTCCTTAGAACAAGAAAAGGTGGTATCTGTATTTTACACCCTGGTGATTCCTATGTTAAATCCATTGATTTACAGCCTAAGAAACAAAGAAGTGAAGGATGCTGTGAAAAGGGCCATAGAAATGAAATATTATTCTTGTTAATTTTATATCATATGTTACCAAAAATAAGATACAAACACCAGTGGATTGTTTAATGATATCTGTAAAGATTTAGGAAATTTTCAATCCCACAGGAACCTCAGAGTTTACTTAATTGAAGCTCTGTGTTTTACAGCCAAAGATAGAAGCCTAGAAGAATAACATGCCATAGGACACATGGCTGGTTATTATGTTAACTAATCTAAAAACCAGACTAAGATTTAAGGTCATTATCTGGAGATTGGTAATGATAATTTAATTTCTTTATATGAGTTAAAATGAATATAAACATTGGGCCGGCCCGGTGGCGCACTGGAGAGTGCACCGCCTGGGAGCGTGGCGGCGCTCCTGCCGAGGGTTTGGATCCCATGTGGAGACCGGTTCCCGCTCACTGGCTGAGCGTGGTGTGGGCGCAACACCAAGGGTTGCGATCCCGTTGCTGGTCAGTAAAAAAAAAAAAAAAAGACAAAAAACGGGAAAAAAAAATGAATATAAACATATATGAGGGTACTTCAAAAAGTTTGTGGAGAAATAGAGTTAAAAGATAATACAAAACTATCCATGACTTTCTGAAGTACCGTTGTAGATACATAGACACTCAAACACACAAGCAAATAGAGAGAGACAAACCTAAAATCCATAAGTAATACAATATCTACTAGCTTGGTCTCGTTATTGAGCATGGAAATAAGTAAAAGATGTTAGTGAACATGGAAATAACTATAATAGGTTCAAGGCTAAAAGTACTGGTACTTGGCATTGTCTAGATACATTTTTCAGAAATT
>NW_007741111.1:26175-26880 GCF_000696425.1 Galeopterus variegatus | reverse complement strand
GTACCTGTTGGCCATCTGTATGTCTTCCTTTGTATAATGTCTATTAAGCTCCTTTGCCCATTTCTTAATTGGATTATGTGTTTCTTTACTGTTAAGTTGTTTGAGCTCCTTGTAGATTCTGGATATATCCATTGTTGGATGTATAGTTGCAAATATTTTCTCCATTCTTTAGGTTGTCTTTTGATTCTGTTGATTGTTTCCTTGCTGTGCAGAAGCTTTTTAGATTGATATAGTCCCATTTGTTTGTTTTTACTTTTGTTGCCTGTACTTTTGAGGTCTTAGTCATAAAGCCTTGTCTAGTCACATCATGAAGTGTTTCTCCTATGTTTTCTTTTAGGAGTTTTACAGTTTCAGGTCTTATACTTAAGTCTTAATCCTTTTTGAGTTGATTTTGATATATGGTGAGAAGTATGGGTCTAGTTTCATCCTTCTACATATGAATATCCAGTTTTCCCATTTTCTGAGCAGGCTGTCCTTTCCCCAGTGTATGCTCTTGGTGCCTTTATCAAAGATCAGTTGACTGTAAGTATGTGGATTGACTTATGGATTGTCTATTCTGTTCCACTGGTCCAAGTGTCTGTTTTTATGCCAGTACCACACTGGTTTGGTTACTATAGCTTTGTAGTATAATTTGAAGTTAGACTTTATCTTTTGCTCAGGATTGCTTTGATTATTTGGATCTTTTTTTGTTCCATGTGAATGATA
>NW_007741111.1:23668-24958 GCF_000696425.1 Galeopterus variegatus | reverse complement strand
TCCTTGATTTTGTTGATGTGGTGTATCACATTTATTGATTTGCATATGTTGAATCATCCTTACATCTCTGGGATGAACTGCACTTGATCATGTAGTATAATCTTTTTGATGTGCTCCTGTATTGTGGTTGCTAATATTTTGTTGAGGATTTTTGCATGCATGTTCATCAAAGATATGACCTGTAGTTTTCTATTTTTGTTGTATCTTTGTCTGATTTTGGTATCAAGGTGATGATAGAACAAGTTTGGGAGAGTAGCCTCTATTTCAATTTTTTGGAATAGTTTGAAAATAATTGGTATTAATTCTTTTTTTAAGGTTTCATAAAATTTAGCAGTGAAGCCATCTGGTCCTGGGCTTTTCTTTGCTGGGAGACTGCTGATTACTGCTTCTATCTTGTTGCTCATTACTGTTCTGTTTGGGTTTTCTGTTTCTTCTTGGTTTGGTCTTGGTAGTTTGTACATGTCCAGAAATTTATACATTTCCTCCTGGTTTTTAAATTTGTTGACATAAAATTGTTCATAATAGTCTTTAATACTTCTTTGGATTTCTGTTGTATCAGATGCAATGTCTCCTTTTTTATTTCTGATTTTTGTTATTTTGGTCTCTTCACTTCCTTTTTTAGTTAGTGTAGGTAATGGTTTGCCTATTTTGCTTATCTTTTCAAAAAAACAACTTTTTGTTCCCAACACGAAGTTCATGACTGCCAGGGCAGCACAGACTTCCCCGTGAGTTGGACTGCTGGATTGCTCCCTTTCCTGCAGCCAGAAACTCTTCCTGAATCCCCACCACTCCATATTGGAGGATTGGGTGCCAGTGACCAAGAATTTTTCCATTCTTTTGAGGCTGTCCTGAGTTCCTGCCCTCATAAATGTCTCTGCTGCTCCCTTGGTGTGTTCCAGCTCCTTTATTTTATTTTTCTCATCCATGTGTAGCTGGGCATTTGATGCATTCTCTATCTTTGTTGGAGAGTTGAGCAATGTCTTCTTCTAGTTGGTCATCTTGCTCCACCCTCTCCCCTATCTGTTTTATATTATCATTTTATTCCCCAAACTATAACCATGCCTGGAATGTAGTACTCAATATACATTGAATGAATTAATAAAAATAAAAACTTTATTAATATTAACTACATCCTTATTCTGTTCATGTGTTTCTTTCTTGAGCATATTCAGGGTCTTCAAAAAGTTTATGGAGGGATTCATATTATCTTTTACTTAAAATTTTCCATGCACTTTTTTTTTTTCCTTTTTTTGTCTTTTTTTCGTGTCCGGCAACGGATCGCAACCCTCA
>NW_007741111.1:0-22985 GCF_000696425.1 Galeopterus variegatus | reverse complement strand
GGAACCGGCCCGTATGTGGGATCCGAACCCTTGGCGGGAGCGCCACCGCGCTCCCAAGCGGTGCACTGTAGTAGTGCGCCACTGGGCCGGCCCTTCCGTGCACTTTTTGAAGTACCTTCACATAATTGTATTATTTATTAATTAATTTATTAATTTAGTAGCTTGTATTAAAAGTGGTCTCATTTGAAGGTCAAGCAAAAAAGTCCCCCCAGATATTTTCCATGGGGCATAATTAGCTAATGCATATACAGATTCTAAGTTGACAAGGAGTTAACAAATCTAAATCCTTTATGGGTAACAGTGTTTAATTCATGAAAATTAAAGATGAGAAATGTCAGTTAGTTAATCCTAAACCAGAGAGAAAGAAGAATTGCTGGCTGCTGACATTCTAGTCATTCTTTTGTGTCATGTTTAAATGTTCCCACCATTTATTTATAATTAGGCACAGTGTGGAGCTAAAAAGAATTTTCTTGTATAATGCTTTGCCAGCATTTCTGTAAAAGATTGGCACAGACTATTGCAAAGTCTTAGCTATTGCCTGCCACACAGTTACTCAACATGGGGACAGCATGCTGAAATTCCTACAGGGGCCAGTTAATGCCCGAGTGAAGGTGGTTGAGGAGAGTGCTCTGCAGCAAACTGCCAGCATTTCTGTAAAAGATTGGCACAGACTATTGCAAAGTCTTAGCTATTGCCTGCCACACGGTTACTCGACATGGGGACAGCATGCTGAAATTCCTACAGGGGCCAGTTAATGCCCGAGTGAAGGTGGTTGAGGAGAGTGCTCTGCAGCAAACTGAAGAAACCACATCCCATCAGAAGGAACATAGCTGAGTTAGCTTCAGGTCATCACTGCCATCTAAAACATGGGACACAATGTGGTTGTACAATATCACCATTTGTTCTTCAGGGATGGGGGAGTTGGTGATGGTGAGAAATGCTGCCTGGGACAGACTCAGGTACTGTGTAAGGCAGAGAAACTTGTCACAGCCAGGTATTTTCTTGGCCCACAGTACAAAGAAGACTGCTTTACTCCCTCAGTACCAATAAGTTATCAATCTTCCCTCTCACTCTGAAACTCAGTTGGTGACAAACACAGTCTTAATTTACCATATGGACAGAAATCACCACTTCCAATTTATTTGGCTGTACAAAGGTGCCCTGCTGGAGAAAATTACAATATCTTTCCCTTCCAATACAGCCTGTCTCTCTACCTGTGAAAGAAAATTGTCATGCTGCTTGTCTTTTTATTTCTTTTATTCATTCATATGTGTTCACATATTTTTTGAAAATAACAAAAAAAATAGAGAATAAGACATGAATTCACTACCAAGTATAGTAAAGTCTAAAATGTTGCCATACTTGCTTCAAATCTTTTCTTTAAATAAATGAAATAAAATATTTAAAATTAAGGTAAAATTTATTTGTCCCAATTCCAGTCCCTTCACCGTCCTCTTTCCTCAAAACAATGTCTTTGCATCCCCCTCCCACCACCCAAGCAGGAGTTGAGGGAGCAACCCTGCAACCAGGCACCTAGCTGAAACCACCAATAACCCACTCCTGCCACTGGAACAAGAGCCAAGGGACCAACACATGATGGGGCACACAGGTAAGGCTGTCAGCAGCCCTTTCTCACCACCCAAGCAGAAGCCAAAGGAGCAACCTGCACCCAGACACCCAGCTAGAAGCCCCCAGAAGCCCATCCTACCACCCAAACAGGAGGTGAGTGAACGTCCTGTGATGGAACAGCACCACAACAACTATTTCCATACAGGTGATCCACCATAGCCACCACCACAGCTACTGCTGCCATAGGGACAGCTCACTGCCAGAATACCAGCCAGGACCACACTGCATGCAACCTGCCACACACTTGATGCATCAACACAAGGACAGTCACCAGCAGAACCTGCAAATGGAAGAGGAAATCTTTCACCTCAAAGCCCACTCCAGCATAATAGAAAAAACAACTGCTCTACCAAATGACCAGGCATCAACAAAGAGACACTAGAAATACAAATAAACAAGAAAACATGACACCACCAAAAAAATACAGTAATTCTCAAGTTCCAAACACCCAAAGAGCAAAAAACCCTTGAACTGTCTGAAAAGGAATTTTGAGCAGCAATCTCAAAAAAGCTCAAGGAGAAGAGAGAAGATTCAATTAGAGAACACAATGAAATGAGAAAAAGTTATCCAGGATATGAAGGAAATTTACAAAGAGATTAATACCTTAAAAAAGAATGTAGCAGAACTCCTGGAATTGAAGGATTCTTTAAGTGAAATAAAAACAGAACTAAGAGTTTAAGCAGCATGATAGAGGAAGTGGAAGAAAGAACTTCAAATCTCAAAGACAATCTTTTCAAAATAACCCAGGCAGAAAAAAGGAAAAAAGAACTTTAAAAAATGACAAAAATATAAGAGAGCTAACAGAAAACCTTAAGCACACAAACATCCAGATCATGGGTGGAATACCCATAAGGGAAGGAAAAAGGAAAAGGCATCAAAAACCTGTTATTGGAAATAATAATGAAAAACTTCCCAAGTATGGGGAGAGACATGGACCATCTGATCCAAGAAGCTCAAAGATCCCCAGATTCAATCCAAAAAGATACCTCCAGAGACAGATTGTAGTAACTGGCAAAGCTCAAAGACAAAGAGAGAATTCTAAAAGCAGCAGGAGAAAACTGTCAAGTCACCTATAATGGAGCCCCCATCAGACTAAGAGCAGAATTCTCAACTGAAACTCTAGAGACTGGCAGAAAATGGGATAATGTATTCAAAATATTGAAAAAAAAATTACCAACCAAGAATTCTATACCTAGCAAGGCTATCCTTCAGAAATAAGGGAGAAATAGTATATTTCCCAGACAAACAAAAACTACAGGAGATCACCACTACATGACCAGCCCTGCAAGTAATTCTCAAGGGAGTCCTGCTTCTAGAATCCAGAATACAATAATCGCTATTATGATAACAAAAGAGAGAACAAAACCCACTGTTAAAACAAAAATGAAAATAAGAAAGAAAAAGGAACTAAATCATACCACCTCAACAAAACAAAAAACATTGTAGATAACTAATAAAAGGGAAAGAAAGGAATAGAAGATATTGAAAACATCTAAACAAAAATCAGTAAAAAGCCAGGAGTATAACAATACCTGTCAGTAACAACCCTAAATGTAAATAGATTAAATTCCTCATTCAAAAGACATAGACTGACTGATTGGGTTTAAAAGTTATACTCAATTATATGCTGTATACAAGAGACTCACCTCGCCTATAAAGATACTAAGGGGCCGGCCCCGTGGTACACACGGGAGAGTGCACTGCTGGGAGCGCAGCGGCGCTCCCGCCGCGGGTTCAGATCCTATATAGGACTGGCCGGTGTGCTCACTGGCTGAGCGCGGTGCAGGCGACACCAAGCCAAGGGTTGCGATCCCCTTACCAGTCACGAAAAAGACAAAAAAAAAAAAGATACTAAGAGTAAAAGTGAAAGTATAGGAAAGGTATACCATGCAAATGGAAAACAAAAATGAGCAGGAGTAGCTATTCTTTATCAGATAAAATAGACCATAAAAAGAGACAAAGCAGGCCACTATATAATGATAATGAGATCTATCCAGCAAGAAGATATAACAATCATAAATATACACACAGCTAACAATAGAGCACTCAGATATATAAAGCAAATACTGTTAAACCTAAAGAAAGGGACAGACCACAATAATATAATAGTGGGAGACCTGAATACCCCTCTCTCAGCATTGGACAGATCATCTTGGCAACAAATCAACACAGAAACACAGGATTTAACCTACACCTTAAACCAATTGTACAGATATCTAAAGAACATTTCATCTGACAACTACAGAATATATATTGTTCTCATCAGTACATGAAACATTCTCCAGGATAGACCACATGTTAGGTCACAAATCAAGTCTCTGTAATATAAAAATATCAAAATCATTTCAAGTATCTTTTCAGATCACAATGAATTAAAACTGGAAATCAATAAAAAGCAAAACTGTGGAAACCATGGAACACATGGAAACTAAACAATAGGCTACTGAATGATCTAGGGATCCAAGAAAAAAATTACACAGGAAATCAAAAAATTTCTTGAAACAAATGAAAATAAAGACACATCATATCAAAACCTGTGGGATATTGCAAAAGAAGAGGGAAGTTTATTGCAATAAATGCTTCCATCAAAAAATAGAAAGATTTCAAATAAATGACCTAATGCTACACCACAAAGAACTAGAAAAATAAGCACAATCCATTCCTAAAACTAATAGAAAGAAATAATTAAGATCAGAGCAGAACTAAATGAAATAGAGACCCAAAGAATGATACAAAATATCATTGAAACAAAAAGTTGTTTTTTTGAAAAGATAAATAAAATAGACCAAACACTTAATGAAATAATTAACAAATGTTTAACAAAAATAAATAAGAGAGAAGACCCAAATAACAAAAAACAGAAGTGAAAAAGGAGATATTACAATGGATACCACAGAAATACAAAGAATCATTCTAGGCTGTTGTTTAAAAAACTATATACCAACAAATATGAAAACCTGGAATAA
The DNA here is from genome assembly GCF_000696425.1 of Galeopterus variegatus. NCBI lineage: Eukaryota > Metazoa > Chordata > Mammalia > Dermoptera > Cynocephalidae > Galeopterus > Galeopterus variegatus. The sequence goes on along the minus strand of NW_007741111.1, from coordinate 18,390 downwards.
TGGATAAATTTCTGGACACATACAAACTACCAAGACTGAACCAGAAGAAACAAAAAACCTGAACAGACCAAATAACAAGTAATGAGATTGAAGCAGTAATCAGCAATCTCCCAACAAAGAAAAGCCCGGTAACAGATGGCTTTACTGCTGAATTCTATCAAGCCTTTGTAGAAGAATTAATACCAATTTTCTTCAAACTATTCTAAAAAATTGAAACAGAGGCCATTCTCCCAAACTCATTCTATTAGACCAGCATCACCCTGATAACAAAACTAGACAAGAATACAACAAAAAAAGAAAATTAGAGGCCAACATCCTTTTTTTTTTCCTTTTTGTCTTTTTTAATGACCAGTAACGGGATCGCAACCCTCGGTGTTGCGCCCACTCCACGCTCAGCCAGTGAGCAGGAGTCGGTCTCCACATGGGATCCCAACCCTCGATGGGAGCGCCGCGCTCACAAGCGGCGCACTCTCCAGTGCGCCACCGGGCAGGCCCCGAGGCCAACATCCTTGATGAACATAGATGTAAAATTTCTCAACAAAATATTAGCAATCAGAATACAACACATCAAAAAAATTATACAGCATGATCAAGTGAGATTCATCCCAGGGATGCAAGGATGGTTTACCATAAGCAATTCAGTAAATGTGAACACACCACATCAACAAAATCAAGGACAAAAAGCATATGATTATCTCAAAAGAGGCAGAAAAAGCATTTGATAAAATTCAACATCCCTTCCAGATAAACACTATTAGCAGATTAGTTATAGAAATATCTCAACACAATAAATACTGTATATTACAAACCCACCACCAATATCTTCCCTTAAGAATATGAAGAAGACAAGGATGCCCACTCTAACCACTCCTATTTAATATAGCATTAGAAGTACTAGCTAGAGCAATCAGCAAGAGAAAGAAAAAGGGGCATCCAGATTGGAAAGGATGAAGTCAAGCTGTCCCTGTTTACAGATGACATCATGCAAAATATAGAATATCCTAAAGACTCTACCAAATATGTCTTAGAGCTGATTAACAGTTTCAGTAATGTTGCAGGATACAAAATCAACAAGCAATAATCAGTAGCATTTTTATACTCCAATAACAAACTAGCAGAAAAAGAAAGAAAGAAAGCAAACCCATTTATAATTGTCACCAAAAGAGTAAAAGACCTAGGAATCAATTTAATCAAGGAGTTGAAAGGTCTCTACGATGAGAACTGTAAAACACTTCCTAGAGAAATTAAAGAGGATACAAAAAGACAGAAAGACATAACATGCTCATGGAATGGCAGAACATGGTGAAAATGGCCATACTACCCAAAGTCATCTTCAGATTTAATGCAATCCCCATCAAAACACAATGACGTTCTTCACAGAAATAGAAAAAAATCCTGGGCCGACCCTGTGGCACACTCGGGAGACTGCGGCGCTGGGAGCACAGCGATGCTCCCGCCGCGGGTTTGGATCCTATGTAGGAATGGCCAGTGCGCTCACTGGCTGAGCGCAGTGCGGGTGACACCAAGCCAAGGGTTGCGATCCCCTTACTGGTCACGAAAAAGACAAAAAAAAAAAGAAAAGAAAAGAAAAAAATCCTAACATTCATACAGACCAAAAAAAGACCATGTAGGAATGGCCAGTGCGCTCACTGGCTGAGCGCAGTGCGGGTGACACCAAGCCAAGGGTTGTGATCCCCTTACTGGTCACGAAAAAGACAAAAAGAAAAGAAAAGAAAAGAAAAAAATCCTAACATTCATACAGACCAAAAAAAGACCATGAATAGCCAAAGCATTCCTGAGCAAAAAAAAAAGCTGGAGGTGTAAAACTTCCTGACTTCAAATTATACTACAAAGCTTTTGTAACCAAAACAGCATGGTACTGGCATAAAAACAGGCACTCCGACCAATGGAACAGAATAGAAAACCCAGAAATCCACCCACATACTTAGGACCAACTATTACAAGAACATACACTGGGGAAATAACCACCTATTCAATAAATGGTGCTGGGAAAATTGGACATCTATATGCAGAAGAATAAAATTAGACCTGTACCTCTCGCCATGGACCAAAATCAATTCAAAATGAATTGAAGACTTAAGTATAAGACCGCAAACCATAAAAATCCTAAAAGAAAACATAGGGGAAACACTTCAGGAAGTAGGACTTGGCAAAACTTTATTAATAAGACCCCAAAAGCACAAGCAACAAAAGAAAAAATAAACAAATGAGATTATATCAAACTAAAAACTTCTGCAGAGAAAACAATCAACAGAGAGGAAAGACAACCTAAAGAATGGGAGAAAATATTTATCAACTATACATCTGACAAGGGATTAATATTCAGAATATGTAAGGAATGTAAACAACTTCACAAAAGAAAACCCAAATAATCAAATTAAAAAATGGGCAAAGGAGCTGAATAGACATTTTTCAAAGGAAGACATACAAATGGCCAACAGGTACATGAAAAAAAGCTCAACATCACTAATCATCAGGGAAATGCAAATCAAAACCACATTGAAATATCGTCTCACCCCAGTTAGACTGGCCAGTATTAAAAAGACCAAGAATAACAAATGCTGGCAAGGATGTGGAGAAAGGGGAACCCTCCTACACTGCTGATGGGACTTTAAAATAGAACAGCCATTATTGAAAACAGTATGGAGGTTTCTCAAATAACTACAGGTAGAACTACTATATGATCCAGAAATCCCAATTCCGGGTGTATACCCAAAGGAATGTAAATCATCATGTCAAAGGGATACCTTCACTCCTATATTCATCGTAGCTCTATTTGCAATAGCCAAAATATGGAACCCATCTAAATGTCCATCGGCGAATGACTGAATAAGGAAAATGTGGTTTATATACCCAGTGGAATACTTCTCACCCATAAGAAGGGATGAAATTTTGCCATTTGCAGCAACGTGGATAAGCTTGGAGAAAATTATGTTAAGTGAAATAAGCCAGACACAGAAAGAGAAACACCACATGTCCTCACTCATAAGTGGGTAAGAAAGAAACAAAGAGGGAAGCAAGGAAGGAGGGAGGGAGAGAGGCAGGAAGGGAGGGAAGGAAGAAGGGAAGAATTTAACATAGATCAGGTAACTATGAATATAAGACCTCACAATTGCAAGTGTTGTGTGCTATTGTCCATAAGGCTTTTAAAAATCACTTTAGGGAGCTGTCCAGTTAGCTCACTAGGAAGAGCACTCTGATAACACCAAGATCAAGGGTTAAGATCCCCACACTACCCAGCTCCCCAAAAAACAAACAAATAAAATAAAAATCACTTTCTAACAGTACAGTAATTGGTTATGTTGTGGAGAGCAAATATATAATACAGGACCAATGAACAGGCCCACTGTCTTAATGTTGAGCCACATAGATCCTTTAAGTTGGGATAAAATTTCCAGAGAAAGCATGACAGACCGATTCATAAACTACTGAGTATGACATGCGCTGGAATACTATTTACACAACACAGAAAGTGGTTCTTTGCAGATGAGAAACCTGATGTCAAAGACACAGAGGAGAAGTTTAAGTCAAATTTTCCGACATATGCAATTGAAGTAAACAGATGACACTTCTAAGTTATTATTTTATGTAATATATGATTTTAAATATGCATGTTTAACATTTTAAGTAAATACAATTACTACTTTTTTTTACTTTTAAAGTAAATACAACTGTTGACTTTTCTACATCCCTAAAAGTTTATATATTCAATTTGGCCTGAAACCTCATTTTTAATTTTCTATTTTAAAAGGAAGGAAAGTGTACTAGTTAGCTCAGGCCACAATAAAAACATACCACAGACTGAGTGGCTTAAACAACAGAAATTAACTTCTCACCATTCAGAAAGTTGGGAAGTCCAGGATCAACAAAGCAGGTTATATTCTGAAATCCCTTCTTTGTGTTGGGAAGGGTGGGAGGAAAAGGATGTGAGGAGGGGGCTGTAAGGAAGAAGCAAAATTAGGATTTCACCCTTATGATGTCATTTAACCTTAAGTACTTTCATAAAGGCCCTGTCTCCAAATACAGCAACACTGAGGGGTTAGGGCTTCAACCTATGCATCTTAGGAGGACACAAGTATTCAGTCCATACAAGGGTGTCACTGTAAATTTTGAATTGCCTTATATTTAGGCATATGATAAATTGTTTCCAATTTTTCTTTATTCCAAACAATGTAGCAATGAACATCCATACTTGTTTCCTCCTGCACATGGCCACTCACAAGAATTTCTCTGGTGTGTATGTCTAGAAGGAGAAATTGCACATTACTTTCTCACTCTCTAATGTCTTTAGAATTCCGTGCTGCTCCTCAAAGTGTGTTTTGTTTTCCAGGGGTCAAAAAGCCACCGAGAAACAGGTTGAAATCCCAGGTCAGCTCCTCTCAAAAGTCTCTTTAATAACAAAGCCCTTCAAAATGCACCACTCTGTGCCTGGCTAACTCCCTCACCCACCATTTGTAAATTAGGGACCGGGCAGAGTCTCAGTCTCAAAGTGGCATTCACAGGAATGGGTCACAGGTCAGCCACAAGAGATTCTGGCACTCGCTTTCAGCCCATCTCTGTGGAGCAAGCGTCCTTCCTCATTAGTATGGAACGCAGATCCCAGAACAAGAATCCATGCCTGGCCTCTGGGCACTTCAGCCAGAGTGCGAGGTATTGGCCATTTCCAGAGCACAGAGGGTCCTTGAGAGGAAGAGATGAAGGTGAATCCTCTCCTAATTAAGCTAAAAAGTGAAACTAACTGTGGATTTGAGAAAGAATAGAAGCCATTGGTAATTCAGAGAAGCAGTAGATCCAGAAGCAAAAAGAAGAGAGAAAATGTAGTTCTTTTCTCATGGTAAGAAATTCCTTAAATTTGTCTCTTGCTAAAGTACAAGCTCAAAAGCTAATATATTAGAAGTCCCGGTGACTGAATTCACTGCAGTGGGAAGTGCATAAGCCCACAAGTCTAGTTCCCCTCAGAAAAAGACCAAATCCAAGGTCCTTGGGATAACTCAGGACCAACCAACCATTCATGATCACGGTCATAGGATTTGAGTACCAATTCTACTTCTGGGTAGCTGTGGGCCAAGGTAGCCATGAGCCTCAGTCTCCTCCTGTACAAAATGGAAACAGGTGTACCTGTCTCATGGGTTACAGTAAGGACTAAATGTCACAATGCCTGTGGAACACCTAGCATGGCCTCTGTTACACAGGAAGTGTTTGATACAAGTTGGCTATTATATTTTCCTCTCTTCATTTTAAAAGTAGGTGATACTAATGCTAATATTAATGCTAATGCTACTATTAATGCTTACACAAATATTAATACAAATACTAATGATATTTTGGCTGATTGATACCAGGATTGAACATTTATTCTATGCCATTGGGCTAAGTCTTTGCATTCAGACTTCACAGGGTATAAGTAGAATTTCATGTACATTTTACATATGAGGAAATCGAGACTCAGAAGGTTAAGTAATTTGCCCAAGACCAGACAGCAAGTGAGCAGCAGAAATGGGACTCAAACCATTCAAAACAAATAAGCCAATCTCACAGCTCTTTCTCCCTCATGATAGGCCACCTTGAACAGCTTCTCCCACTGTGGGTCAATTGGGATGAGAGCAATCTCTGGGAGAAGCAGATATATGCACACATCCCTGTTGCCCAAGAGTGGGGCAAAAATATCTGTAACAATATTGGCTTTTTAATTTCTAAATAAGGTGGGGGTGATGATTTTTCTCACCTGAAGTCTCTGTGTGGTTGATTCAACTCAGCTCTTTGCTTCACCTCTGCAAATGCAACAGGGAAATCTCACCACAGACTCCCTTGTTCTCAGCACAAGAGCAGAGCCTCCAAATCAGGTCGGCAGTTGCCACGAGAGAGTTTTTGTTTCTCTTTCTCTCATCTCTCAAACCCAATGCTTCTTCCCTCAGACAAAAAAAAAAAAATCAAACTTTTATACAGACTCAGTGGATTCAGCTTACTCTCAATGATTGAAGGACACGCATGTGAATATTTAAAAAAAAAAAAACTATGAGAAACCAATGATCATCTCTACTGGGGTTTGGAATGAATTTGGGGCTTGTATTTAAAGGTGAATATGTCTGACATGCTAAAAACTGACTCGAGGCCAAACAACGAAGACCAGGCTCTGAAAAGAATGGACACTGAAGCAACTGGAGACCTGATCCGTTTTCTTTCCTTTCTCGGTCTACTTCTTTTATTCTCCTACTTTTAAGAGCTCACACTGTGGCAGGTGCTGGAAATCAAGGGATTAAAACATCGTCCTTATGAGCTTACCAGACAATTCAACTACTGCTCTGCTAGAGGAAAGCACAGAGTACCATAATTGTTAGAAAATCCACTAGTTATTGAGCTCTGCTCCATGCCAGGCACAGTGCTTTACATGTGTTATTTTCTTCAATCCTCGCTACATGATGAGATCCTTATTATTATAAATATGGAAATGGAAACTTGGGTGACATGACTCATTCCAAGGTTATACATTTACTAACTGGCAGAGATGAGATTTAAGTCCAGATTAACCTGATCCCAGAACCCAACTTATTACTCTGTAATGCTGTCAGGAGAGCACAATGAAGGGACATAGAACCTGCAGTGAAGGGATTGCCTGGGAGGTCTTCCCAGAGGAGGCATCACCCTGGGTCTGAAAGGTATACACAGTGGCCCAGGAAAAAGAAATGGCAAGTTTCTTCCTAGACTTGGGCCTGGAGAGTCTGGAGAGCAAGCTGGGGCCAGGCCATGAAGAGCCCAGCATGGCAGGCTAAGGAGATGGGGCTTGGTCTGGAAAGCTGTGGGAAGCCATTGAGGGATTTCAAGAAAGGAAATTATATGTCTAGATTTTATTTTATAAAGATCACTCTGGGGAAATGTTTGAGAGCATGGAAAAACTGGAGCATGGAAGACTTCCCAGGCTAATAGCAATACCAATGGTAATAATAGCAACTAGTATTCAATGTTGCAACCACTCAAGAGGAAACACTGAGAGCCTAAGAGGCTATGTAGAGTGTAATGATTACACAGCAGTAAGAGGTGGGGTCAGGAAAGATTCCTTCTCTTATTTGAAAAATAAGATTTTCTTATTTGGAGAAGTCTTTTCCCTTTTTTCACAGTGCAATTTCTATATAGAAATAGCTAACCAAAAACCAACTGAGATATCTTGTTTATTAAGCACTCTTTATATGTGAAGTAAACCACTTAATACTGAACAATGTCAAGGGTGAAAAGAACTCTTAGATTCATATGACAAATAATTGTACACTAATATATAAACTCTTATCCTTAAAAATAATCTAGACAGGTGTTGGTGGGGGAGGGAAATGTCTGTGTCTATAAAAGAGTAGCACAAGCTATCCTTACGATGAAACAGTTCTGTATCTTGACTGTGATGGTGGTTATACAAACCCACACACAATAAAATCATATAGACTAAATTCATACACACTCAAATACATGCACACAAATGAGTACATGTAAAACTCATGAAATCTGAATAAGGCTTACAGACTGTATCAACATCAATGTCCTGGTTGTGATATTGTACTAAATGTATGCAAGATGTTACCATTGGGAATACTCAGGTGAGGGGTACACAGGGTCTCTATGTATTATTTCTTACAACTGCATATGAATCTACTATTATCTCAAAATAAAAACGTTTTAAAAAAACAAAGTAATCTTATCAGTGATTTTCAACTTATTGTGAGTTATGAATCCCTTTGAGAATCTGGTGAAAATTATATCTCTCTTCCCCCAAAATTTCATGAGCAAAATTTTTTATACAATTTCATGAGTTACATGAAACCCCTGAAATTCCTCTGCATCACCACACTTTGAAATTATACAAATCCAGACGGAAAGTTTATGTATTATCCTTCCAAGGATAGTGTTGTACTGTGACGTTTTACTCTAGAGTAAGACAGCATTCAAATCCTGACTACCACTTCCAGAACTCCACCAATCACCTTGAGCAAGTTGTTTAACCCCTCTGTGCCTCAGTTTCCTAGGGAGTAGGATGAAATTTATAATTTTACATACCTCATAGGGTTTCATAAAAATTAAATGAGTTAATACGTAAAACACTTAGAAGAGTACCTGGCACATAACAAGCACCCAAAAAATGTTCATTGTTATCATCTGCAAGGCTGCTCTATGTCAGTTCCTTCCAACCTCTCCATCTTCATCTTGTCCTGTGTTTGCATTCCCATGCTCTGTTTCAGCAATAATTCCTCCCACTTTGGAACCTTTGTGTATGCTGTTCCCTTTCCCAACCACCACTACTCCCCCTCGTTCAACATGCTAATCCTTCGATTCATCCATCCTGATCTCAATGCAAGCATGACTTCCTCAGAGAAGACTTCTCTGACCTCACTGACAAGGTCAAATGTTCATTTTGTAAGCTCTTAGGAAGCTCAACACTTTATACTATATCTTAGGTGTATGTGCTTACTCATAAAGTGAGTAGTTGCATTATCTACCTTGAGAGCTATGTGATTGACATATGCCTCTCCACTAGATTTTAAACTTTGTGAGATAAAACCTGGCTCTGATTATGCTCTCCATAGTGTCCTCAGCACTTACCACATTCCTGGGATCATTATAAATACTCGGTAACTATTTGTTGAATGACTGAATACACAAAAGAATGAATAATCCTATAATGATAGAAGCTGACAGACATATGGTACTTTATAAAGAAGCTTTTCACTCAACAGAGGGCAGGTTTCATTCCCTATCATCAGTTCACAAGAGAGAGCACTTACATACAAGGGGATTTACATTCCATTGAGTTTTCTATAACTCTCAACTTTTTATCACAGTGAAAGGGATTCTAATTCACTTACTCTGTGTAAGGCACACTGGAGTACATGAAAAATAAAAGAGCCATAGACAATCGAAATGCAGTTCTCTTTTGCTTTGGGCCATACCACTTCATTCTAAACTACACACACTCACACACACATACACATACACACGTCAGTCACTCACATCAGGGATACAAAGATAAAATTAAATTTCCCCAGGTTGTCTCAAGATTCAGATGCATATCTCATCAGTGTTTATTCATCTTCCCACTGTGCTGATTCTCAAGGAAATAAATGGTATTTGATGAGGGAAAAAAAGAGTAACTTAGAAGAAGGAAAAATAAAGCTTCCCATCAGGCTCTCTTCCATCCCCCAATTATGTCTCTAATCTTTCTAGACACTTTACCCAACATCTCCTACAGTTTTCCCTGCTAAGACATATTAGCTGAGAGGTCCCAGAGTTGCATTAATTGGATCAATGCTGAAGTTTTCATTTGCTACATGGGTTTAACAAATTAATCTGGCATATAATGAAATATTGTGAAACAGTTTCAGAATGGATATTGCAAATACTGCCTTGTTCAATTACTGTCAAAATGCACATACAGGAAAAATATGAAAATCTGAACATATAATTGCAGACTTAATTACCTCTCTGTGCTAACCAGAGGCAATCACACTGAATTTGTCAAAGCATTTAAACTAGTTTTAAAGTCTCTCTCTAATTCCAAGGAAATGGAAACACATGACCAAACACTAAGCAGACAACTAACTCAGTCTTTTTTATTTTCCTTGAGTTCTTCAGATAGTCCAAGAATGGTCAGACCAGGATTTTCAATGGACCACAATTATGAATCCGCTCTCACAACTTAATGGTTTACAAAGTTTTTAAGTGTACATTAAATCATTTGAATTATCTTGAGAATTGTGACGATGTGTGAAATTTAACCATCTTGTCACTTGTCCTTAAAGATAGACAATTTATTTAATGAATATTGATTGAGTGCCTACTTGCTCTCATACTGTTCTGAGCACCAGGATGCAGCTGTGAACAAAACAGTGTTCCTGTTCTAAGGAGGCTGACATTGCATAACAGATATAAGCAGTAAACACAAACAAACTCCAAAGAAAACAAAATGATGCTATGATACAGAATAACTGTGTGTCTACTTTGGATGTCAACAAAGGACTCTGAGGAAACATTGGAGCACAAGCTCTGGAGACTACATCTGTATGTCTCAGAAATGTCTTATTTCTACATGCTTACTATTTTCTTGATTAAACTATTGGCATATGTTTTATGCCACAGATAATAATCAAAATGCCTGAGATGACCATTTATTTCAACTTCTTCCTGTTCATACCTTGATCTGAGCAAGTGTTTTATACTACAATGATCTGCTTCACTAAAAATGATAATTTGCACTGGAGTATTACTTTACGTTCTCAAATATGTTCACATCTATTTTTCCTTTGATTCTGAGAATAGGGTATTGTTCTCCCTGTTTTGCAGGTGAGAAGGCTGTGGCTTACCTCAGGTCACAAAGTGAGTAAGTGACTCAAACTCAAGACTATTTACTGTCTCCTAGTCCAATGCCCTTTCCAGAAATGCTTATAGTAGAGAGAACTCCATTCAATTTACTCATTGGGTTTTAAGTTGTTTTGTGCATTGCCAGTTGGTCAAGATGACTCAAGGTGTGAAAGATATAGCCTTTGACTTTATGAAGCCCACAGTCTTCATAAGATAACATTTAAATAATTCATTACAAACTCATGAGGAAAGTATAACCTGGGGAATCAGGGAAGGAGTTTCATGTGAGCAGCATTTAACCTGGGCCTTAAAGGAGGAGTAGGAGTTTACCAAAGAAAGAATGAAACAAGGGGGGTCCGTGCAGAGGAAATTGGCCAAATAGAGAGACGGGGAGGACAACGATGGGCTAGGAGAGCAACAACCACACTCTCATAACTGAGATAAAGAGTCAAGAGTAAGGAGGCAGAAGCAGGTGATTAGTCTGGTAAAGCACACAGGAACCAGATTGTCCACGGTACTGAAGAGTAAGCTAAGAAATTGGGACTGTCCGTGCAGAGGAAATTGGCCAAATAGAGAGACGGGGAGGACAACGATGGGCTAGGAGAGCAGCAACCAGACTCTCATAACTGAGATAAAGAGTCAAGAGTAAGGAGGCAGAGGCAGGCGATTAGTCTGGTAAAGCACACAGGAACCAGATTGTCCACGGTACTGAAGAGTAAGCTAAGAAATTGGGACTGTTTCCTGTCCGAAGCAGAGGTTGCTGATGAACTGACAGCTGATGAGCAATAATATCACAGTCAGTCACTTAGAAAAAGCCCTCTGGAGGTAGAGGAGAGAATGAGTTGAAGCCAGTCATGGCTGGTGGCAGGAGGGCAGTTGTAGTAGTTATAATTGTCCAAGGAGAAAGGCAAAAGTCCTGAAGGAGGGAAATGCCGATTAAGAAAGCAGCTAATATTCCATCTTGGATGGAGAAATAATGGGAAGAGGAAAAAGCAAGTATTTAGAATGTCTTTATCAAAGTTGTCTCCAGGTCCTGGTATAGTCTCAAAAGATTTTTCATTTTGTTTTTTTTTTTTTTAATTGGAAGTAAACTCTCTGAAAGAATTTTGAAGTCTTGAGCTTTAATTTTGCTGTTGTTTGAAAGTCCATATATGTATTCAGCCCCTGACAGAGCTCTTTGATCTATCTCACTGTACAAATGATGGTCATTTATTACGTGCCTCCATGGCATTAAAAATACAGCCCAAGCCAGGATTTGTCCTGCAATGCATACATGTGCATCATCTAATCTTGTGCATATTGAGGAAGTTTGGGCAGAACACCTCCTGATTCCCACTCTGAGTTGTTATGCTGGGTCTCTGGTCTTTGACTGTTCTGACACAGACTGAAAAGCATTGCCCACTTTATTTACTTTATCTCTTCTAAAAGAGATTCTTTTGACAAGTGATGGGTAATTGCTGTTTACTTCTAGCTAGTGTCAAAAGCTGCATTTTGCTGGCCACATGTGACTAAGGCACTCCCCGCAAAGGGTGAAGGTTCAGAATTCTAACCTTGATAATTGAAAAAAGGGCTGAAAAACTGCTTGGCAAGTGGCCATTGTCTCAGCCTGCATCGGGAGTGTGACTCACCTTGAAGCTTGCCTCACTCGGCTTAAGCCAGGAGAAAAGAAAAGGCTGAGAAATCTGGAAGACCCACTGCTCATGAAGATTTGCAGCTCCTTACAGACTGACCATCAGCAAGGCCATTTTCTCCAGGCTCCACAAAGCCTCCGTGATGGGTTTGGAAATATAAACTTCTTGCTCTGATGCAGAGAATGGATCGACAGGGTCTGGATCAACAAAAAATGTGTTCTAGACATAGAATAAGTGTAAATACCTACCCCAATTTAACGAACCAACATCTACTGCCCCGGTTCTTCCCAGTCTTTTATACCCTAAAAAATTGGTTTAATCCATAGAGGACCTGAATGCAAATCCTAGCTCTGCCACTTGCTAGCCACGTGGCCTTAAGAAAGTTATTTAGTGTCTTGAAATTTGTTTGTTCCTATTTAAAATGCTAGTAATAATAGACACTATCACACAGGGGTGTTACAGAAATTTGATGACAAAATTCATATGACGAGCTCAGTACAGCATCTGGCACATATTAAATGCCCAATAAATGTCTGCTAGTAAGATTATTATCATCGTCATCATACCATTACCCTTCCCTGTCTTGCCTTATGGCTCCAGTGTGGTGGTTAAAAGCATGGATTTTGAAGACAGAAGGACAAGCATTCTAATACCATCTAAACCTTTCATTAGGTGTGTGATCTGTCTTCTTCCTCATCAAAAAATAGAGATGTTAATAGCAGTACTTGCTCATAGGGTTTGGAGAAGCATTAAATAACATAGCGATGCATTTCTCTATTTCAGCTTTACAGCAGTATAATTGACAAATAAACATTGTATATAATTATGGTGTACAACTTGATGTTTTGATAAACATATACATTGTGGAATGATTAAATAAAGCTAATTAACAAATTCATCACCTCACATCCTTATCATTTTCTTGATGAGAACATTGAAATCTACTCTCAGCAATTTTCAAGTATATAATACATGTTATTAAGTATAGTCACCATGCTGTACAGAAGATCTTCAGAACTCACTCCACCTATCTCACTGAAACTGTACCTGTTAGCCGATGTCTTCCCATTCCCCACCCAACCCCCAACAGCTGGTAATCATCATCTAGTCTCTGCTTCTATGGGTTTGTTTTTAGATTCTACCTATGATAGGCCTTCAAAAAAGTTCATGGGAAGGTTATCTTTTAATTCCATTTATCCACAAACTTTTTAAATTATCCATGTTTAAGTAAAAACATGCAGTATTTGTCATTTTGCGCCAGTATTATTTCACTAAGCATAATGTTCTCTAGGTTCATTCATGTTGTTGCAAATGACAGAATTGCCTTCTCTTTTTAAGGCTGAATACCTATTGTATTTACCTATCACATTTTCTCTATCCATTCATCCATTGATGGACATTTAGGTTGATTCCATTTCCTAGCTGTTTTGAATAATGCTGCAATAAACATAGAACTGCAGATATCTCTTCAATATTCTGATTTCATTTTCTTCTGGATAAATATGTAGAAGTGGGCTTGCTAGATCATATGATAGTTTTATTTTTAATAGTTTCAGGAACCTCCATACTGTTTCCCATAATGGCTATTGACACATGGTACATACCCAACATGTGTAATGGCTATTATTATTATCTTTATCACCATCATCACTATTTTCAACAACACATCAGCTTAAATGCTAACACACCAGTGACACGTACTATAATGTAAAGTGTGTGAATGGAACAACACTATAAGGTGTCACTCCTATTTCTCTACAAATGCCTTTTTTGGATCTCTGTCTCTAAGGATTTAGGTGGATCTGGTGCTGATGAGTTCTATTTGTCAGTTCTGATGCCATCACAGAAAAAAGTATAGACACTTAATCTCAATATCTGGGCTCCAATGTAGAACCCCACATAAGAACTGGGAAAACATGAAAGAAAATATCAAAGTTTCTGTTGATGTTTCGATGCCATCACAGAAAAAAGTATAGACACTTAATCTCAATATCTGGGCTCCAATGTAGAACCGCACATAAGAACTGGGAAAACATGAAAGAAAATATCAAAGTTTCTGTTGATGTTTTTCCCTCATATTATGAATAGTGGAAATCAACAAAGGTATATCAGGTAAAATAGCCCTCTTTTAACAGATTAAAAATAAAAATTTTACTGGACATTAGAAACTTTTCTCAATGTTTTACATGCATTATCTCATTTATTCCTTACCACAGCTCTAAGAAGAACAAATAATTGTTAGTCCCATGTGTGACTGACACTCAAAGGCATTAAGTGACTTATCCAAGGGTCTTCAAGTTGTAAGAGGCAGAACTGGCATATACATAGAAAACTATATTCTCTTGATAATGATATTCTCCCTTTTTGATATAAATTTTCTTAAGATACATATTATCAATGACACGGTGGCAATTTATTCAATCATGCCTGCTGGACTTTGTATTTAAGATTCCAAATATTTGTATATTAGAAAATACCTGAGCTGTCTATTCCTACTCAAAGCAAGCATTAGGTGGCCAACTGATTAGAAGTTTCTCCCTACAGGAAATGTCATCTCATCAGTATTTTGCTATTTTCCTGATGAGACACTAATATTTGATATTCTTATAAGATCTTATTTGTCTGATAGAGTCCTTTGACATTCGGCTTCTTCTCCAGGCAAGATTTAACAAGTTCATCTCTGCCATTGCAGAAAATTATAGACCCTGCATAGCTGTAGGACTCCCAGAGACCTTATTTGTAATGTAGACACACAGGTGGCTTTTCCCCCTATGCATCTCCTTCAGATGCAATTGGCTCAGTCATACTTAAACTTGTTAAAATTACACTTTGCTCCTCATTTAAATAACTATGCAAATCAGTTTCATCTTTTCCATTTGCACTTATACTTTCAAAGAATTTTTGGTGATCATGTCCTTAGACTCCCACAAGCTAGATATTTTTATCACTATTACACCATAGCCCAGATAGTTTAAGTGATTTTCCCAGAGTCACAAAGCTAGTTAAGAACACAGTGAGACTTGAGCCCATGTCTTCCCAGCCTCGTTCAGTCCCCAGTAGTCAGAAGAATTCAATTCAATTTAATTAGTATTTTTAATGAAATATATTAGGCACATAACAGTAGGTTTTATTGCCCTCTCCAATATTAGTTTTTTGTTTTTTGTTTTTTTAATGGCAAGCTTCCTGAACTTATTTGCGAAGAGCCATACTCACAGTTGCTTAATTTAAGGGAAAGAAGTTGTCTAGGGCAGGAGAAGTGGGGTGGAAGGAACAATGAGGCATGTGCATAGTTTCATGGCTGCCACTGTTCTGCAGATCCCATATCTGGCTCTGACTTTCAGAGGAAAAAAGACCCCACTCTAAAGATGAACCAGTTGACCTCATTCATTCATCATATTGGGGTGGAAGGAACAATGAGGCATGTGCATAGTTTCATGGCTGCCACTGTTCTGCAGATCCTATATCTGGCTCTGACTTTCAGAGGAAAAAAGACCCCACTCTAAAGATGAACCAGTTGACCTCATTCATTCATCATATCAAATTGTTTCAGTCATTTCTTCCAGAACAGTAGTTTATTTTCCTTTCTCATTTCTTCCTTTAGTTCTGACATGTAACACGCTAGAATCTAAGAATGAACAAAGTCATGTTCACATCCATATGCCTGTATGTATTTAAAGGTTTGATGTTTAAAGGGTTTGATATTTCCATTACAACCAATTCCTTTGAAACCAATTTTAAGGGATGAAACAGCAGACCAGCCCCTTGACTTATTTCTAATCAAGGTTAGTTAGATGTACAGTGAAAATATACCACAAGGTTTGTGTTGGCCTTGTTTCCACAGTGTATGTCTCATTGACCAAAACAAAGCTCTTTAAAAGTGAAGATAGTAAAAAAGACCTGTGGTTCTCTCCATTACTCTCTAAAGGGAGGCTGAGATGGCCCCACAAAAAGAAATGGTTTTGAAAATTGCTGATGCATCCTTTATCACTGCAATTTCCACAAGGTTATAAAAGTCATGCTTGGATAAAATCTTGAAAGTGTCAAAGCAATGATCTAAGAAATGAATGCAGATAAGCCTTCTCCATTTTAAATTATGAGCAGTGGAACTAGAATAGAAATGATATCACTGCTGAAGAATCTAAAATTAAGTGTGTGATTTTGCTCATTTGTGTACAACAGGAAGTAAATCATTTCATGGACTTTGTACGATGAGTTCGAAATGAAGCTGCCCAGAATTCTCAACCTTGCCTATGTTGGTTAGCCACGTATTATTTTGCAAAATGTTCTAACGCAGGGGGAAAGCTGGGGTTTGTGTTCTGCATCTTTAAAAGATCAGGGAAGAGAGGAAAAGATACAATGTCCCTCTCTCTTGGAGTACATAGAGACCAGGATACTTCTGTGCAGTTCACGGCAATTAACTTGGTCCTGGCCTCTTAGAGGCTATAATGAAATATCTGTTTTAATGCCCATGTAAAAATAAGGACATAGCTATTTTTTCAAGGCCTAAGGCCTAACGAAGTAACTCAAAGGATGAATAAAAGAAAATTTAAAATATTTTGTATCTCTTTCCAGATCCTTTTCGTTTATATTTCATGATGATTTATGCCCATGAAGGGCCTCTGTGAATATTCACAGGAAGCCTAAACAAAAAAGAAGGAAGTAAAAGTTGTAAGAACTTTGTCATGGATGAGAGAATTTTAAAAATTTTAAGTTTTATTTTAATTTTCTTCTTGAAGTAACAAGTATTACATAAATACTGTAGAAAACTGATTTAAAAAGTTGAGAGAAGAAAATTAAAATCAACTGCAATTGCATCAGAAGATTAAAATAACTGTATTTCCCGTCTTGTAAAACAATATTTTCTATGCATAGTTTTTATTTACCAGAAGTGAATGGAACCATACATTTGTTTTTCTAAAGTATATATTTCACTCAATAATACATTTCGATTCTCAGGAAGTAGAGAGGCATAAAAGTTCTGACGGGATCTTGGGGGAGAAGAAAGGAAGAAAGGAAACCAAAGAATATGGACTCTATAGACTCATGGGTGATTAAATGGGAAAAGAACAATTTAGACCTAGAGTCTTTTCATACTCTAGGTCCATCTTTCGGACCTAGAGTATGAATAACTATCTGATTACAATTATGATAGTTTCTCCAGTTTTGGGGGGTATGATTAGAGGAGATAGGAGTTACATATACAATAAATAAGACTATATTTATTTTGAAAACTCAATCTAGCTGACCTTTTTTTCTAATTTATTCAAACCTATGAGGAATGTTCACTGAAAAGTTTAAAAAGTACACTGCCCAATACAATAGCTACTAACCACATGCAGCTATTTAAATTTAAATTTAATTAAACTAAAATTTTAATTCCTAAGTCACACCAGTCACATTTCAAGCACTCAATAGCCACACATGGCAAATGGCTACAGAACTGGACACACATTATAGAACATTTCCATCATCGCAGAAGGTTCTATTGGATGGCACTAGATTAAAGGGTCTAGCTACTAGACTGTATACAGTACCAGAAGAAAGTGTCCAGCTGTGCGTTACCTGCCTGCCATTATTTATGAGAGTTTTTAATTCTGGAATTAGTTGGTGTTGGATTATTCCTACCTTCATTTATCCTTGCTTATAATTCACAGAGTTACCTGGAGAAATGTTAAAGCCCCCTTGCCTGGATGCACAGATTGTCCTGTGTTCAATGGCATCTGAAGACAGAGGAACACTTCAAGCAACAAATCTTTCCTGCACAAAGTTTATTGATATGAGGACACAGTTATGAGCTTCAATGAATGGAGCAAATTTTTGAACTCTTGTTAAAGAAAAGATTTATAAAGGCCATTTCCTGCTCAAAAGCACGTAGTCCATCAGGCCTCACTGCATAACTCAGTATACATGACAGCTTCACCACAAATCATCTTGACCAATCACGTAAGAGCCCTTCAAAGAGCCAAATAGCAGCCTCACCTGCAAGAATTCGAACTGCTACATGCTAGTCTTCCCAGGAGTATAGAGGCAATGAGAGAAGAAAACCCCAAACAGCCAGAGAGGAGTTGCCCTCAAAGACAAAAGTACAGCCAGGCCAACTCCTGCTGCAGAAAGTCAGCGGTGTTTTTATAAGGTATGAGCTAGTCTTCCCAGGAGTATAGAGGCAATGAGAGAAGAAAACCCCAAACAGCCAGAGAGGAGTCGCCCTCAAAGACAAAAGTACAGCCAGGCCAACTCCTGCTGCAGAAAGTCAGCGGTGTTTTTATAAGGTATGAATCATGAGCGGTAAACAGAACCAGACTGGAGTAGTTATGGGACATTCATCACCAGCCCTTAATGTGGTTTCCATTCTGAGGATGCACACATAGCCCAGGATCTCCAGCTCATTAGTATCTAATGA
>NW_007741110.1:24541-26882 GCF_000696425.1 Galeopterus variegatus | reverse complement strand
TGAGGGTTGCGATCCGTTGCCGGACACGAAAAAAGACAAAAAGGAAAAAAAAAAAAACCATTACCAATTAAAGAATACATAAAAACCTATATATGGGTACACTTTTTTTCCTTTTCAGACTATCTGATTTCTGTCCAGAGCAGTGTTATTTTCCATTGCAGAAGGTTTTATATATATTTTAAAAATACAATTTACTGTATGTATTTGAGGTTTACAATGTGATGTTATGGGATACATATAGATAGTAATTTGGTTACCATAGTGAAGCAGATTAACATATCTGTCATCTCACATAGTTACGTTTTGGGGCCAAGAGCAGATAAAATCTTATTTAACAAAAATCTCTAATACAATACAATTTTATTAACTTTAGTCCTTGTGTTTTACATTAGATCTCCAGAGTTGTTCATTGTTCATATCTTCTATTTTATATCTTTTGACCTAAGTGGCCCAATTTCCCTCATCCCCCATGGTAACTACTGTTTCATTATCTGTCTCTTTATTTAAGCTATTTTTTAAAAATGCTCCATATATATGTGATCATACATTGTTTTTCTTTCTGTGTCTAGCTTATTTCACTTAGCATAATGTCCTTCAGGTCCATCCATGTTGTGGCAAATGGCAGGATCTCCTTTCTTTTTAAGGCTGAATAATATTCCATTGTGTGTGTGTGTGTGTATGTATGTATATATATATATAAATACACACACACACATATATACATACACATATATATATATATATACATACATACATATATATATACACACACACATATATATATATATACCATTTTTCTTTATCCATTCACCTGTTGATGGGCATTTAGGTTTTTTCTATATCCTGGATATTGTGAATAATGCTGCAGTGAACATGGGTGTGTAGATTTCTTTACAGGGTGATGATTTCATCTCCTTTGGGTATATACCCAGAAGAGGGATTGCTGGGTTATATGGTAATTCTATTTTTAATTTCTTTAGGAATTTCCATGCTGTTTTCCACAGTGGCCATACTATTCTGCATTCCCACCAACAGTGTACTAGGGTTCCCTTTTCTCCATACCCTTGCCAATATTTGTTATCTCTTGTCATTTTGATAATTGCTATCCTTACAGGTGTGTGGTAATATGTCATAGTGGTTTTAATTTGAATTTTCCTTATCATTAATAGCGTTGAGCACCTTTTTCATACATCTGTTGGCTATTTTTATATCTTCTTTGGAGAAATGTTTGCTTAGGTGCTTTGCCCATTTTAAAATTGGGTTATTTGTTTTTCTTTTATTGAGTTGTAAGAGTTCTTTATAGATTTTGGATATTAACTCCTTATCAGATATGTGGTATTCAATTATTTTTTCTCACTCCATAGGCTGCCTTTTTCATTTTGTTGACTGTTTTTCTTTGCTGTGCAGAAGCTTTTAGTTTGATGTAGTCCCATTTATTTATTTTTGTTTTTGGAGTCTGAGCCTTTGGCATGATATCCAAAAAATCATTGCCAAGGCCAGTGTCAAGGAGCTTTCCTCCTATGTTCTCTTCTAGGAGTTTTATGGTTTCAGGTCTTTTATCCATTTTGAGTTAATTTTTGTATATGGTGTAAGATAAGAGTCCAATTTCATCTTTTGGATGTGGAAATCCAGTTTTCCCAGCACTGTGTATTGAAGAGACTATCCACTCCCCATTGTGTTCTCTTGATGCACTTGTGAAAAATTAGTTGACTGTATATGTTTGGATTTATTTCCAGGCTCTCTATTCTGTTCCATTGGTCTATGTGTCTGTTTTTATGCCAGCGTAATGCTGTTTTGATTACTATTGCTTTGTAATATAATTTTAAGTCAGGAAGTATGATGCCTCCAACTTTGTTTTTCTTTCTCAGTATTGCTTTGGCTACTTGGTTTTATTTGTGGTTCCTCATGAATTCTAAGATTGCTTTTTCTATTTCTGTGAAGAATGCTATCAGAATTTTGATAGAGATTGCATTAAACCTGTGTATTATAGTATGTAGTATGGACATTTTAACAATATTAACTCTTCCCACCCATGAACACTGAATATTTGTGTCTTCTTTAGTTTCTTTCATCAGTGTTCTGTAGTTTTCAGTATACAAATCTTTCATCTCCTTAGTTAAATTTATTTCTGAGCCTGAAATATCTCCTGGTGCCAGAATGTCCGGAAGTGCTCAAAAAAGGATGAAGACTTGTTGAAAGAACATAAGCACCAACTCAAAATTGCACAATTGCTTCTAATTACCAAAACTGAAATTTTTTTTTTTTTTTCCTTTTTTTGTCTTTTTTTTCGTGTCCGGCAACTGATCGCAACCCTCAGTGTTGCGCCCGTACCGGACCGGGA
>NW_007741110.1:22858-23481 GCF_000696425.1 Galeopterus variegatus | reverse complement strand
GTTTGTTTGTTGGCAGTTGGCCGATACAGGGATCAAACCCTGGACTTTGGTAACAAAAACTGTTACTACAAAGAAGGACATTTTATAATAATAAAAAGGCCAATCCATCAAGAAGATATAACAATTTTAAACATATATGCACTTAACAGAATAGCCCAAGAAAACATGAAGCAAAACTGACAGAACTGAAGAGAGAAATAGATAAATAAATACTTTACTTCAATAATAAATAGAACAGCTAGACAGAAGGTCAACAAGGAAATAGAAGACTTGAACAACACTGTAAACAGCTGGGTCTTACAGGCATCTACAGACACTCTATGCAATGACAGCAGAATACACATTTATCTCCAGGGTAGACTATATGCCAGGGTAGACTGAAATCATACCAAGTATGTCCTTAGACCACAATATAATAAAAGTAGTGATCAATAACAGAAGGAAGTTTAGGAAGTTCATAAGTGCGTGGAAATTAAACACACAATACTAAATAACCAATAGGTCAAAAAAGAAATCACAAAGGAAATTAGAAAGTTTGCAGAGATGAATGGCAACTGGAATTCCACATGCAAGAGAATGAAGTTGACCCCTGTGTCACATCATATACAAAAATTAACTCAAAA
>NW_007741110.1:0-22118 GCF_000696425.1 Galeopterus variegatus | reverse complement strand
GAAAAAAAAAAAAAAAAAAAAAAAAAAAAAAAAAAAAAAATTATAAAACTTTTGGAAGAAAATATAGGTGTAAAATATTCCTGACTTTGGATGAGGCAATACTTCTTAGATATGATAACAAACACACAAGGAACAACAAAAAAATAGATTGGACTTTATCAACATTAAAAATGTTTGTGCTGCAAATAATACCATCAGTACAGAATGGGAGAAATTATTTGTAAATTATACATCTCTTATAGATATAGTAACCAGAATATATGAAAATATATAAAGAACTATTAATACAATAATAAAAAAACAATACCATTTAAAAATGAGAAAAAATCTGGGCCGGCCTGTGGCTCACTCGGGAGAGTGCGGTGCTGATAACACCAAGGCCACAGGTTCGGATCCCATAAAGGGATGGCCAGTTTGCTCACTGGCTGAGCGTGGTGCTGACAACACCAAGTCAAGGGTTAAGATCCCCTTACTGGTGGTCATCTTTAAAAAAAAATGAGAAAAAATTTGAACAGACATTTCTACAAAAAGATATACAAATGGGCCAATAAGCACATAAAAAGTTGGTCAACATTATTCATCACCAAACAAATGAAGAACCACAGTGAAATACCACTTCGCCCACAAGGATGGCTATCATAAAAAAGATAGAAAATAACATGTGTTGGTGAGGATGTGAGGAAACTGGAACCCTCATACACTGACTGCTGTTGGGAATGTAAAATTGTGCAGCTGCTTTGGAAAACAGTTTGTCAGTTCCTGAAAAAACTTAAACATAGAATTACCTTAAGAAAAAATGAAAGAATTACCTTAAGACCCAGCAATTCTACTCCTAGATATATATCCAAGACAATTGGGTATATATAGGCCTAAACATATATACCCTTTATATCCACATATACCCTTAGATATATATATGCATGTATAGAGAGAGTTATAAACATACGTCCAAATAAAAACTTGTACATGAATATTGATAAAGGCATCATTCATAGTATCCAAAAAGTAGAAACAACCCAAATATGCATCAATTGATGAATGAATAAGCAAAATGGTGTAGTCATACAATAGAATATTATTTGACCATAAAAAAGAGTGAAGGACTAATATATAATGCAACATAGATGAAGTGGACTTAGAGAAAATTATATATATGCTGCAACATAGATGGATGGACTTAGACAAAAGATGGATAATAGGTTATTTGTTGCCAGGGACTGAGGTGAGGCAGAAGGGGGAGTGACAGGTAACAGCTACAGCGTTACTTTCAGGGGTGGTGAAAATGTTATAGAATTAGACAGTGATGATGGTTGCACATATTTTTGAATATACTTAAGACCACTGAATTGTCTACTTTAAAATGGTGAACTTTATGGTATGCAAATTATATCTCAATTGAAGAAATCAACTTTGGGCTTATTGATCTTCTCTATTATGTGTTTGTTTTCTATTTCATTAATTTCTGCTCCCATCTTCATTCTGCTGCTATTTTTCTAATTTCTTTAATTAGAAATCTAGATCATTGTTTTTGAGCTGACATTATTTTCTGATGTTACCATTTAAGGCTATATATTTTCCTATAAATATTGCTATTACCTATACATTTTGATAATTGGTATTTTAATTATCATCCAGTTTTAAGTGCATTCTAGTTTTTTCTAGTTTTTCTTTCACCACGAGTTGTTTAAAACTGTGTTTTTAAAGTTCCAAGCAGGTAGCTTTTCATCATAATTATTTATACTTGATTTTTAACCTAATTGCCATTTTGTACCATACCATTTTTGTCAGCTGCTTGATATCATAAGCAGTTCTAAAATCTCACTGGCTTGGAACATGCAAAAAAGTTTATTTGTCACATAAAGTAACTGGTCATCAGACTTTCCTGAGTGCTCTCCTTCAAGCAACAATGTCTGTCTTGTAGCTCTGCCCCCGTAGGCCTCCCTGAACACCCTGCCACACAGAACTGGCTGATAAGTGAAGAGAGAGAGTACATAAGGACCATGTTCCCACCTAGCTGCGACTGTAAAATATAGGTTAGCTGTGGACCCAGGACGAGGAAGAATGGTTAATGAACATCTCACTAGTCTTTGTCACAGATTTCCATGCTTTGAAATGTGTTGAGACCAATTTTGTGGCTTAGACATGGTAAATTTTCATAATTTTTAAAATGTTTTCTTGAAAAGTATATGTATTCTGCAAATACATATTGGATATATACATGTAAGATATAGTGTTCTATAAACATCTATTATTCAAATCTTCTATACTCTTATTGACTTTTTTACGTGCGTGTGGCCATATACTTTTTTCATTAAAACATTTCACTCAAAAACATCTGATGTTACTATCAGTCTCTCAAAACATATGATAGCTACAAATTTCTAGCCAACATGCAAGAATGTCTGTGTCATGAGTTATGTCAAATGATAGCAAAATATGTCGGCTTCACGAATATCACACAAAGAGCCTTCTTAATTAATCAGCTGATATGACAAACAATTAAACCATTTTAGAAACCAGAATTACATAGTCATAAAACTGGATTTAAATATTTTCTGTGCTCTGTTATTTATAAAATGTGTTTTGACGTAGACATCAAAGTCATTTCCTTTCATCAACACTTGCTCAGGACATACATTTACTCTGCAAAGTATAAGCCCTCTTTATCAATAAACTTCAATTCATCAATTTATTTTATCACTTTTCTCGTCATTGCCTGCTCTTGTTGGCCCGTCTTTTCTTTGCAATTTCAAGTACAGTGCCATAACAACATCAATAATACTTTTCATCTCATATACTTCTTTGAAATATGAAAGGTACTTGTAAGCATTTTAGTAGGTGCTCAATAACTACTTGTTGAATTGACTTATCCTGCTTCTTTATGATTACTAAATAAGAGTTTAACAACGACACAATCAAGCATTTTCTGTGTGTGGCACTGAATGCCCTGAAAGCTGAGTTTGTTCCCAGTCTCTGTGTCTGCGTGGCTCCAGACCCAAGCACTTAAAACGTCTGCTGCAATTTCTTTCCTTATGTGTTAAGAATGCAGCGAACAAAGACTGCTTACTTCTATGAAGTACAACTAAGCCAAGGACATTAAATTCCATCTTTAACATTGAATATAGATTTCTATGAAAAGACCAATCCATTTTCAAAAACTGAATGAATAACCTGAAAGCAATTTACAGCTGATTAATATTTAGGGACCAGACGAATTCAACACAAGAATATTTTCCAGATTTACTGAACTTCATGCTGATTAGGATTTGACTGAATTTTCATTTTTTCATTTCACTCAGTTCTTACCTCTTTTTGGTTCTAGTCAGTGGAATGTCACTGGCCATGTTGAGCTCTGTAATTCTGCTATCCTTATCAAATGATCTATTTCTGTGGCAAGACTGTCAGCATGAGATAGTCTTTTGCCTGCCGAGCCATTTGAGGTGATGGATGATACAAGGAATGGCAACACTTTCCAATTTGGCGTCTTTTAGGCATTAACTGGCTCTTTTATTCCACATCCTTTCAGTCTTACCCTTATTTTTCTTTGAATTCATTGACTTCTAGACAAGAAAATGACACATTTCCTTAAGGAATCCCCCCAGCTAGGAGCTGATGTCATTTTTTAAAAACCCTTTTAGAACAGACAGAAGTGATATTTAAAATCTGATGTTCTTCCATTGCGCAAAAGGTGGAAATCTTGTTAAAATACGTGAATGAGGATCTGTTTATCTAATAATAGAATATATTGTTTAGAGGAAACCACCTGAAGCTTAAAATAGGGAATTTTATGACAATTAATAGAAAATAATAATTTACAACATTTGCAGTACCTTTATGTGTAAGAAGTTATTATTACTGTTTGCCAAATATTACCATGTCTCTCCTGCTATGCATGTGGCAGAATTGTACTTCCTGTCCCCTTGTGGTTGTGTGGGCCTATGCGGTTAGTCCTGCCCATTGAAGTGTCTGGGGATACAAGAGTGTCATTTCTTTTTTTTTTTTTTTTTCCCCTTTTTGTCTTTTTTCGTGACCGGCAACAGATCGCAACCCTCAGTGTCGCGCCCGTACTGGACCGGGACCGGCAAGGGATCGCAACGCTCGGTGTTGCTCCCGCACCTCGCTCAGCCAGTGAGCGGCCGGTCTGTATGTGGGATCCGAACCCTCGGCGGGAGCGCCGCTGCGCTTCCCAAGCGGCGCACTGTAGCAGTGTGCCACCGGGCCGGCCCCAAGAGTGTCATTTCTGAGCTGCATCATGCAATGCAAGATCCTCAAGAGCTCTGTTTTCCCTCTGGCTGGCAACTGACAATGTTTGAGACAATGACTATCTTGTCAGTCTGAGTCCTCAAGTCACTACTTTGAGTCAGGCCCTGCTGATTTGCAATAGACAGGTAGCATGCCCAAGAAGTAAACCCTCCCTACCTAAACTGCTGAGGTTTGGGGATTGTTATTGTAGCATAAGCTAGTGCCTTTCTTTAAAAGACACTATGGAAATTGCTTTTGCCAATAGGTAAAAATTACAAATTAACTTAAGATACCATTTCAATAAATTTAGAGATGAACCATCCATGACAGGCTTTTAAGGATTTCTAAATTTTTGAGGTTGTTAATAAGTTGTTTGAGTTTGAGGTTGCTAATAAGAACAACCATAAAATTCTACTTAGTATTGCTAAACAGGATTATATATTGGACATTTCAGATGTGGGTAAACTATGGGCATTTTTAACTTCTGACTGAGAAGCATCGTTTTATTTCTGACTGCATTCCTTATTAGCTCTTATTCTCTAGACTTTTGAAGCCTCAGTTTTCTCATCTGAAAAACAGATGATAATAATACTGCCCCATGTGGTGGTTACAGGGAAAGCACCAGAGAGAACAATACAGCCCCATGATAAAAATGAGTAACAGGGAAAGCACCAGAGAGAACAATACAGC
Source organism: Galeopterus variegatus (assembly GCF_000696425.1). Lineage (NCBI taxonomy): Eukaryota > Metazoa > Chordata > Mammalia > Dermoptera > Cynocephalidae > Galeopterus > Galeopterus variegatus. Next base: position 17,186 of record NW_007741110.1, on the reverse strand, counting down.
CCCATGATAAAAATGAGTAACTGTTCTAGGGCGGGACTTAGAGGAAATGCTCCGTACCTTGTGGCTCTCTGTTTTGAAGAGATAATGACACAAATTCAAACCCCTTACCAATACTTCATGGCTGTGTTTCCACATCAACACTCACTTTTCTCCCCTTTTCTGTCCTACCTGATTCTTTCTGATTCTGCTTCATTTTTCATGAAAAAAAAATCAGCTTGCGTTGCAATCATCCCATGGCATTTTTGTCAATAAGTCATTGGTAGGAAGAGAATTTTGCCCACATTTTGCAAATGAGAAGGATAAGAGTAGACATATGCCTAAGGTTAGGCATCTATTAATTGACAGAATTTGATCCAGGATGGTCTGAAGACTGGGCTCTGAACCACCAAATAGGAGAAACATATATCCAGGTTTGCCTCAGTCTCTATTTATGTCTAGTATCCTGGCATTCCATCTGTTTAGTATTTGTCTAAGATTTTTCGTTTTTTATATAAGTATTATTATTATTAATAGTTACATTAAAACATGCCAGGTTTGCCAGGCTTCCGCTTTTACTCCCAACTTCTGCCATAGTTTTATCTAGTCTATGTATGAAATGCACATGCCATAAACACAGTGCTCAGTTTGACATGCGGTTATATTTGAAAAACAATCAGAGATGACTTTTCTTTCTTCTCCTGATCCTTTCTGGATGCAATGTAACTAATACCTCCCTTTGAAGGAAATGAAGTGATCTTGTACACCAGGGACTAGGAAGAAGCTAATTAACTCCTTCCAGCCTGTGGTGGGGGTGGTAGGGGGAAGTTTCCAACAGTGCTACCATTATCAAGCAAATGCAGCTCACACATAAATGCACTCTACAGGCCTCGAGATGCATGAAGCCACCAATCCACCAGGGAATTTTGGAAAATTGTAGGTTAGGTGTATGTAGAAGATGTGGGAATTAGAAACTGTGTCCTTACACAGAGTGTTTCTACTACAGTGTTTTTTATCATTTGTTATTTGCTATAAAATAACAATCTTTTATATATGCTATTATTTGGTAACTTTTTAAAAACTTTATAATAACCTTTTGAAAAGTAATGAATTCGGGAAGCACCTGTTTAACAGAATTTCAAGTACAAAATTTTTACTTCTTAAAGAAGTTGTTGAACATGTAACTTGCACAGACTGTTTGCTGGTATTTGACATCTAACTTGGTGACCATAGTGAGAAGAGTGACCATTTGAAAACTTAAGGTTCAAATCTACTGAAGAAACATCAGCATCTATTTCAAAAGCTGGTATTACCCTTTACAGATTTCCCTGAAAGTAATGATTTAATGAAGCTTATCACTAAACTTATCATTAAAATATCAAAGGAGGAAATGAACAAATAAAAGGATCAACTCTCGGGGCTCTGTATAATATCAAAAGTCGAAATTCTATAAATGCACTTTGGAGTATCCCAACTGTGGTGGGACCCTTTGATAGAACTTCTATTTTCAATCAGATAAATTTATATTCTGTACTGGAAAGGAGTGAACATAAGAATGTCTATGATTTTACAGCATTAGAATTTGGAGAAACATTAAAAAGAATAGTGGCATCTTAACTGAAGAACTTTGCTTAAAATATTTTTCAAAGACAGATATTCTGAATGTAGGCAAAAAGATAGTGTGTGCGAAAATATTTGGGCTAACATATCTAACATTTTTGTTTCTACTCCATACTAATGGAGTAGAAAATATTCCCCCTGTAGCAGCATTTCTCTGAGCTTTCCAAAGTATTCAAAGAGTATTTACTCAGTTAAAAATATTACGGTCCACAGATGAGTCAATTAAATATGTTAATGATTTCAAATTTATTAGTCATAAACTATGCTTAGAATAAGACTGCAGGCAATTTTGTGAAAAAAAAAATTTAATGAGACCATGTTGAAAAAAATATTTTTTTAGGAAAATATCAAATAGCATCAGGAACAGATATGGCTGAGAAATTGATTATGTGAAGTGTATGAAGCATAGTTATTCTGTTTATTTTTAATGTTTCAGATAATAAATGTGAAGATTTTTTATTTTGCTTAAATGTAAATGGTTATGTGAAACTTTTATTTTTAGAAAGAATTTTAATTTTGAAAGTGTTTTTTAATAAACTATTTTATAAATACAAATACACTCAAAGTATATTAATTAGTAAGTAAATATTCCAAAAACTATAATTTTTTAATTATTCCCACTCTGTCTAACAATTGCAGGGCCACTTGTCCCAAACAGAGAGTCCATATGACACTTGGAGAAGCACAGCTTGTAGAGTGTGGTAAGTGACCCCCTCTGTTTCCACCCCAGCTCCCTGGATGTGGTAGTCCAGCTTTGTCCATCATGATGAATTTTTTGGACAGTTGTTTTAAGTAAAGAATTGTACGTAATTATCTTGCTGCCTCTCCTAATCTTAAAGGGAAGTGTCTTTCTTCTGGGTTCTTTTTGATTCAATAGCATTAAGGATTCCAGAACATGGCAGTCACCTGAGAGTTTGGCTGATAAATGTCTTCATTGCCTCAAAGAAATGTTCTGGGGCTGTGGCACTCTCCAGCATTGCCTGAATTCCAAACGGAACTACATGCCTTTGTGACTTTGAAGATTAATCTCTGTCACTCACAGCTCGTTGGCTTCCCTTGCTCATTTCTGCAATGTCTGCAGATGGTGTAGAGCTCTGTGCCAGAGTTATTTATCCACAAGTTCATTTCACACATAGCTCCCTCTTTGAGCCATTCCAGGGAGAGTTAAATACTGAACAATTATGCAACTCTTTTGTCAACCCGTGGGTCTTTGCAGCTGTGGTCCAAAAGAAAGTCTCTGCAGTAATATCTGCTATTCCTGGAGGCTGCTCCTCATCTGAAGCACCAGGGACATTGCCTTCGAGAAAACTCTCAAATCACGAAGATAAACATTTCCAAAATACACATGAACAACAAACTTTTTATTTGTAAACATTGCTTAAAACACTTCCAATGTTGTCTGCTGCTTCACTGCATTTTTCTCCCAGAACTTGGGTTGTAGAATTCACCATCCTCTAGCTTTTTATTAATTTACAAGTCAGAAAGCACTTTGGCACTAAGGACCTTAGCTTAGGAATAAAGATACAAGGTGGAAGGAAAAATTGGGAAAAGGAACAGGGAGAAATAATAATTGTGGCAGTGAGTCCTTTACATCACAGTGTTATTTCATCAACAGTATGAGGAAGTATCTTTATTATTAGATTTTACATATGAGGAATCTGAGGCTCAGAGAAATTAGAGAATTTACACAAAGTCACATTTTCCTAATAATGATGGAACTAGGACTTTAATCCAGGTGGTTTGCATTTAGAACCTGCAACCATAACTCTGAGCTATATCTCTTCAACATATTGAGAGAGTAGGAGGAGGGGAAAAAAAAGTGGGGAAAGGGGCTAGGAAAGAGGGGAAGAGTAGAAAGGAGAAAAGTGGGAGAAGGTGGGAATAGGAGTGAGGAAGGATAAAGGAAAAACATTGAGAGAGACACAGGAAAAGAGAAAGAGAAGAGACATGGACATGAGTGATAGTCCCAAGACCTTCTGTGGTTCAAATTTTGGGTTATCTCCGCCTTGATAAATCTTGGATAAATTACATTTTTTTAAAAAAATAGCTACCATCTTTTGTTCAACATCTTTCCTTTTTCTTTCCTTCTTTCCTTCTTTCTTTCTTTCTTTCTTTCTTTCTTTCTTTCTTTCTTTCTTTCTTTCTTTCTTTCTTTCTTTCTTCTTCCTTCCTTCCTTTCTTTCTTTTCTTTTTTTTTCTTACTGTAAGAGTCTGCCACCACTGATTTGCTAGAGGAAACTTCAAGTGTTAGGAGAATACTAGCTTTTGAATCAGTAAGGTTCAATGACCTCTTCTGGAAATTAGGAATACATACCCACCCACCTCATAGCTCATTATAAATAAGTTCCATAAATGAAGCATTGAAAATTGCAAATCATCTTTTGCACTGTGCACCATCACATTGGACATGGAACTAAAGATCAGAAAGAGAGAATTGGACAAAGGAAGGGAAAGAAATAAGAACAAATGACATTCGCGGAGCATTTGTCATGCCAGGGACTGTGTGTGCTACTGTGGAGCACTCAAAGTTTAAGTTTCTTCCTCTCACCTCTCGAGCGAAAGCAAGCGCCAATCGGTACTTCTAGACCTAGACCTCTTAAACCCCAGGCAAGGGGTGGGATATAAAGTAGTGGTCAGGAGAATAAGCTCAGAGCAACACTGGGATTCATCGCCCCCCAGTCCCCATCCAGCTCATTGTTCTCATTGCCCCCTCAGATGCGTCCTTTGCTTTGTGCTGAACTCTGTGGATTGCTCCTCTGGGCTGCTTCACCTTCTAGCTTCCAACTAGATCCAGCCACAGAGAAACACAGGCTCTCCCCTGTCCCCCATTTCTTCTAGCTATGGTTGGCTTAGGCAGTGAAGGACTTTCTCTCCTTAAAACCACAGCTCCCACTGGGAGATTTCTCTCATTTTTCTATATCAGTAGCACTGCATCTAGGTATGGTAAAGGATGCCAGTCATTGCTCATCTTTGGAGGCTTTGGAACTATCCTTTATTGGTTCCCTTAATCCTACCCTCATCTCCGTAATTAGTCCTCTCATTAAATGACTTTCAATGATCTTTTAGAATTTGCCATCTGTTTCCATTACAACTCTGTCAGACACAGACGTGTACTGTCTGTGTGAGCTCAGGTAGGTTCCCAGCCTTACTAGTCTCTGTTTCATCATCTGTGAAATGGGGATGTTGTACATCAGAGGAAAGTTATAAACAGTGAATGAATGCACATGTACTTTGGTGCTCAAGACCTTGCCAGGCACATAAACAGCAGCTATTATTATCTACAGCCTACCTAAGAAATATGAACGTATAAAAGGTCAGACTTAAATATGAGCCCCCCTGCCACCCCTCCACCAACCACACACACACTTTTCCCCCCAGGAAGTTCTCTGCAGTATCCAGAAGTCAGGTGATTATCTTACTTTGAAGATCTCTGGTAGTTCCTGACTCATTCTATTTCAAATGGGTCTAGAATCCTCAGCATTTTTATTAAGCTTGTGAAACTCACAGTATAAAAGAGGAAGGGATATGGGTATATGTGGAATCAGTCTGCCTTCCTGAAAGACTGGCTCTTTTTATAACTAGAAAGAGGCTAATACAAGTCCTAGTGGGTTCTTTCAGAACCTAAGGGTCCCCAAGCATCTTTTTTAATATAAGAAATAAATCCTAACAGTATCCAGTGGCCTAGTACTCACAGTTATCACATCTCTTAGATATATCAGATATAGGAACATCCCACTGCTCTGCTATTGGTCTGTGTGTGGGGATTGCAAAATAGGTTTCTTTTTAAGTGCCAACTTGGATCAATTGGCAGTGGTTGCCTGGAGTGCTGGGTGGAGAAAAATTCTCAGGGCAAGTGCAGCCTCCGCAAGAAAATAAGTGTTGTGACTGATTAACAGTGTCTGCTATGGATTTGGGGTAAGGGGAGAACACCCCCACTTGCTGCATGTTTGCTGGCTTTGCATTCAAGTATTTAGGGATTTTCTGGAAGACAGTAGAATGGGGTGGTGGCATCCCAGTGACTTAAACTGCTTCATGCCCCAGGATGCTCTTCTCCTATAGAACCTATTTCAAATAAAAGGTCATGAGTGAGATTACAGATACATTTTCTTATTCAGGCCTTTCATTTCCATGTGCATTTGCATTCAGCAGTGAAATTATAGCACGTATTTGGTTGTAAGCATCTGGGGATGGTTTATATTACAGAGATTCAAGAAATAGAGCTTGCTACTGGACAGTGATTCAGTCAACATAGCTCACTGAGCTGATCTCGTCAATGATATGTTCATGAAGCTGAAGGCAAATGTTTAAACGTTTAGTTAATACACCATATGTCTTAAATGTTTTAATTCCATCTGACATTTTTAAAAATCCATTTTAGTGGAAACCAGCCAATTAAATTTACTTTTCCAGAAGACAATTATTCCATTCATCTTACACCCAATTCTCCTGGACCTCTCAAACACAATGAACTCTTAATTTGTAGGCTTGCAAATCCAAAGACAGTGCTTTCTTCATGATCTGCTTTCTGATATGTGTGGTGATGCCAGGGTGGGTGGCTGCATGTCATATCATTTATGTCCTGAGGGCCACCAGCTAGGCGTAGGCCAGCGAGGCTCTGGGAAGAACCAGTCATCAACCCTGGGGACTCAGTGCAATAGGAAGAGAAGGGCAGAATGGAGCATCAGTGAAATAAAAGGAACAAAGTCAAAGAGATTAGAGAATCAGAGTAGAAAAAACGGGAACAAAAGACAGAGGCAAGTAAAGAATACTCACAACAAAATACAGTTATAACTCATTTTTCAAGTCAAATTTAATTTTTTGAATTAAAGTCAGAATTAAATTTTAAATTTAATTTTATTCAATTAAAAACAATACAGAGGGTAAAAATAATAACCATATCACTATGAGGCTTAGGCGTAATGTTGGAAACACAAACTTTGATGCCGAATAAATTAAAGTCTTGAATTTTGGCTTCACTAATTACTAGCTATAACCTTGGGCAAACTATTTCATCTCTCTGAACCTAGTATTTTCACAGGGTTGATTAAAATATTAAACATGTATAGTGGGTGGATATAAAAACTCAGATTTGATAAAAAGTAACTTAACTTTTTTTATAGGTGAATTCAACTTCATGTATAAAGTCCCAGTCTGTTTATACCAGAAAATACATTTTAGGGGCCGGCCCGGTGGCACACTGCTACAGTGCGCTGCTTGGGAGTGCGGCGGTGCTCCTGCCAAGGGTTTGGATCTCACATACAGACCGGTTCCCGCTCACTGGCTGAGCGAGGTGCGGGCGCAGCACCGAGGGTTGCGATCCCGTTGCCGGTCCCGGTCCGGTACGGGGGCAACACTGAGGGTTGCGATCCGTTGCCGGACACGAAAAAAGACAAAAAAAAAGAAAAAAAAAGAAAAAGAAAAAAGAAAATACATTTTATCACATTGCAGTATTCTCAATTTGTATTCAATGAGTTTTTATAAAGCCAAATTAAAGTATCATTCTCTCGGTCTTTATCCCATTCAGATCTTAAATACTTTGGGGTAAGAATTCACTATGTCCAAAGTTTTCCCTATTGTACCTTATCTTCTACCTGAGGTTGAATAAGTTGGTAGAGAGGAGAGGAGTTTTGTGGTGTGCTAGCTTCTAACCCTTGCTGGTCTGCAGTTGAGGCATCTGCTTCTGAGTGGCCTTTGGTCACTGGCCTCTGGCCTGTCTTGTCTGTTCTGATGAAGTTGTTCCCATCATGTCCTGGACATCCTGAGTGGCCTCCATTCAGTAAAGCTGGTTCTGCTTGATATTTGTGATATGTTGCTGGCACTCTTAGCCAATGCCTGTGGTTCAAAGTTTCTTGCCTTCTGCAGCTTCCCTGTCTTGATCTCAGACCTCTTCCTGTCCATCAGTCCTCTCTACAATTCTGCGGCCCCCTCAAAAGTCTGGGGAACTCTCTCCTACTTCATGCATGCCATGCTGGAGTGCATAAGAGCCTGGGAGGCTACCTGCAGCTTACCTCTCATGCTGTCTGTTGGACATTGCTACTCAGTACTTCCTCCACCATATTGGGCATGGGATGGAGCCGATACTGGAATTTCTCTGAGTGGATGTCAATCTCCCAGTCTCTCCCCACTCTGTGAAGTAGTGATTCTGGGCTAATCCTAACCCTTAGACTTGGAGCTCCTCTGACTTTACCTGTTGAGAAATGGTATGCAGAGATGGCCAAGCGAAGTAAGAAAAGGATGAGCAAAGAAAGCAACTTTAAAGTCCATTTCTTGAAATCTAAATCTTTGAAAGGGCTAAAACCTTTCTTGGAAAGGGAAGGGTGATTTCGGCAGCTGCAACACACATCATCAGCTCAGTGATTGGCAGGGGGTGAGAATGGGGTCGGGGGTGGGGGGAGGGATGGAAACTGCATTTGGATAGATTGTTTTAGAGGGAGAAACTAGATGCCAAAGTGAGGCTGCAAAGATAACCCACAACTTGGAATAAAAAAGGAAGCTTGAGGTCCCGGCATGGAGCCTGCTCTCACTCTGGTGGCTTCTATTCAGTTAGTGCTGCTTTTTGACTTCTTGAGACCAGAGACAAAACAGTCACTCTGGCTGGGAGGTGATGCGGCTTGGGGTAAGAGTGGCAGCCTTCACTTCCTCTAGCTTTTCACCAAAACAGCTGTTTAACACCCTCTAGTAATTGAAGGCCATCTCAAAGTTTATAACTGCTCCCCAAAAAAGCTCTGCCTGCACTTGTGATTGATCTTCGCAGACAAGAAGAAGGGGAGAGTAAAAAAGAATCTAGACAGATCTTAGCTTCCACTTTCTTGGAAGGGAGGAAAATACCAGGATAAGAGTAAAGATACTTTGGGAGGATAGGTTGAGGTGGGAAGATTTACTAAGAGAAGAATATAGCAGGGAGAGTATCTTTGAAAATATTTAATCAATACATTGTCTTTTCTTTTAATTTCTTAATTCCTGCCACTCCTGAAGTATTCATTGTGTCAGGGGGAAGGTAGAACATCCTAGATCAAATAAATCATTACTTGGCTTTGAGTTTTAAAAAACAGTCTGGTAGTTGTTCATTGCAAGACAATTGACTGAAGATCAATGCCTTTAATTTTTAGAATCCAGGGTTTTGATACGGTGTTTTCTTTGCACTCCAAAAGCTGAGCTTTACAAATCAAGAGCCAAGGCTAGGAAGACTGAAGCACAGGGTTTTAGCATAAGCCTTGAGGTGGGAAAGGGTGAGGATTGGACTGAAGGCAGTCATTGTCACTGGACTTGGAATGGAAGTCCAGCAGGTAGAGCCTGAGAAGGGGAGAAGAAAAGTCAGAATGCAGACAAGTGAACTCACTTTCATGTCCCCTTGAGGTTAATGTTGGGGGGATCTAGACACCTCTAGTTATGGCTGTAGATGTCAAAGCAGTGTGCTTATTCCTTGCCTCCCCAGAGCTCATGCCTTTCAGAGATTACCTGAGTCCACATGTCAGTAAGGCCAACATAGTGTCTAGATGTTGGAATAGAAATGACCAAGGAATGTGCCAGATGAAAAGGCATGAGAGAGCATTCTCCTACCTCCTACCCTCCTCTCTGCCCTTTTCTCATTCCCTGTGATCTTTGGAGGACTTGAAACTCCCAGGAGCCCTAGGGAGGGAACAGGAGACACAGCCAGCTCCAAACAACCAGCAGCCCCAGGGATAGCCAAGGTGAGGCCCACGTCTACCTGGGGGAAACCACCAGGCCTTAAATGTGACATGCAAACAAGTGACCCTCTGCAGACACTTTAGCAATGGACACAGCATAAGTCCTTTCCCAGGAGAAAAGGGACCTGGTGCCCCAACACCTCAAGAAGAAAAGAGTGTTCCTCAGCTCCTAGGCATCATCTTGGGAGGGCAGAGGGGAGGGAAGAACTATTCAAACAGTCTGTTTTAAACTAGAAAGCTAAGAAAACTTAAATTGGCAAGATCAAGTGTTCTTCCATCAACAGAGTAGGCGACTGAAAGGTAAAGTCATAGAAAATAAAATGAATTATGAAAAATAAAGGAAGATTGGGGGAGGGATTCTTTTTTGTGTTTGGTTTTAGTATGTGCATTAGTTTGCTCAGGCTGACATATCAGAATACCACGGACTAGGCAGATTAAACAACAGAAATTTATCTTATCACAGTTCTGGAGGTGCAAAATTCAATATCAAGGTGCTGTTGGGGTTGGTTTCTGGTGAGGCCTTTCCCCTTCTCTCTGTGTCCTCACATTGCTTTTTCTCTCTTTTCTCAGAGAGAAAGAGACAGAGAGAGAACTCTGATGTCTCTTCCTCTTTTTATGAGGACACCAGTTCTATGGCATTAGGGCCCCACCTTTACAACCTCACTTAACCTGAATTACCTCTTTAAGGGGCTGTTTCCAACTACAGTCACACTGGGGGTTAGAGCTTCAACATAAGAATTTTGAAGAGACACAATTCAGTTCATAACAGTATATGAACTAAAGTTGTAGTATAAAAAATCTTGTGTATATTATGGAAGTAAAGGCCTTAGCCCAGCACTTGGACTTAATAAGTGCTTAACAAGAGGGAACTGTAATAATATTATTGCTATGTTATATTAATAAAACTAGCTAATTCATAGTATGTGCTAGGCATTTCTAAGTGCTTTATATGTGTTACCACATTTAACAACAGTTTTATAAAATATGTTTTATTACTCTCTGACTCCTGCAAAAACAACTTCCCATCCAAACCCAAAGCTCAGCCTTATAGTTCTGATAATCCACAATGGGTCCCTTCCTTGGAACACTAGTTTTATTGGAGACCACCATGTTTCAGCTTTCTTCCTCCCCACTTTCTCTGGCTTATTGGGATGATATCTTCAGTCACTCCTTAGACCAGAAAATGTCAATAAAGCCACTGGCACCCACCGAAGGCACCAGGACACTTGCTCTTGTCTAAGGAAGGCTCTTCTGTTGATGCTGCCGCCACTGAGCATATGGAGCAGCAAAGTCACCAAAGCAGCCACCACTGATGACCACAGCCAGCTGCATTCCTGTTACACCAGTTTCACTGTAGCTATGCCAACCCTGCTGTTTGTCCAAGCAATGCCACCTTGCTATTACCCAAGCCAATGACACTTCAGATCAGCCAACTGCTGGGATTCATTCATTAAGTCCTATTGTGCTATGCCTAGAATCACCACTCCCTTCTAAACCTCTGCATCTTTGTTACCCTTTGATTTACACATCCTCAATGTTTATGTTGATATTTCTGAATTTTATGATGAATACAGCTTGGGCTCAACATAGAGTTAAGAAAGCAAACAGAGACACATAAAATAGAATGAGAAGAAAAACATCAAAAATGGATTAGCAATTAGGACTAAGGTTGGTGGTGCAAAACACAAAATAAATAATTTTATATTAAAGGATATGTTGTAGGTGAAGTCACCCAACACCATGAATGTTTTTCTTAGATCTTAATCCCAATGCATATCATCCATTTTATGTTCAGTCATTGGTCGGCAAATGGTTAATACCTCTAGAGATTTTCCCTGTCACTCTCACAAAATTTTTCAGGAAAAATACACCTTAAAATAAAAATAATCCTGTGCACAGATTCCACTACCTTTCTTTTTTTAGCCTTATTTGATATGAAGCTGCCATTTTTCTTTGAACACACTACAGCTCTGAGCTTAAGAAGAGAAATAAATCTGCACTCCATCTTCCCGCAGATGTTAGTTTGGAGTGACTCCTTTTGATGACTCCTAGATAAAGCAATCAACCAAGAGAGGAATAAGGAGCCCATATACTAAATGGTGACATATTATTATTACTACACCTATTAAGTGAATAAACCAGCCAGAGCCCAATTACATCGTTGCAACACATAATGAAATATTTCTTAAACAATTCTTTAACAATGAAATAAACCTGTCATGGAAGAAAAATTTGCTGTACATCAAGGCTGTGTATTGAGGAAGTGATGTTGGTGTCAGGGTCGTGTTGGCTGTAACTCAATGTGCAATTAAGAGAAATTATGACCAGTTTTCATTACATATATTTTACACTTTGTTTATTGGGCTACAAATTCTGTAGTGGAACCACTGACTTGTAGCAACAATAGCCCATTTAATGGAAAATGAGAATGTTAACAAAGGATGTTTGGTGGCTAAGAAGCAGAGTACAGCAATTTACATTTCTCGCCATGTGTCCCTCCTCCAAAACCACGTCTTTGGACAGAGTTGAGCATGAAGGAGCCACAGCCAAGCCAATATGACATATCAAAATTCTATGTGAGATTCAAGAGAGCAGAAAAAAATAAATTAAAATAAGAAACAAAAATTGTTAATGACTTTTAGCTGAAAAAAGAAATTTCCAATCAATCATTTCACAAAGAACCAGGAAGCTGAGATGGCCAGGTTGTGCTGAAGCTTATCTAGAAGAAAATGCTAATCTATAAAGATTACTCTTGAAGACCATCAGTCCCCCCAGAAAGTACTTATCAAAATTCTTCTAAGTCTTAAATTCTGACATATTCATTCTGAAAAGCCTACAGTTACCTATGAGCAATTTTTGTACACACTTCCACAATTCAACCACAGGCAAAAAATAGGAAGTGGGGCTATAAAAGAATGAATTGGAGGGCAATAGTGTGGTATTCAGATGGCCACCATGCTGAGAACCTTGGGCTTGGGAGGAAGAACTGGAAATGGGTCACATAGGGTCAAGTGGCAGGTAAGCGTTATAACCCGGCTCCCGGATACTAGATCACTTTGTAGAACTCAAACAGAAAGTAAGTGTTGGATTTTTCAAGTTAGAAGTAATTCGTGGCTTCTTATAACCTCACTTTGTGGGGGGGGGGGAGTTCAGGTATGTGGCAGGAGCAGTGGTATTATTAGCAGCAGAGAAATGGAACTACCTGGGCTTTAGAAAGCCTCTTACAAGAAAAAAAAATCTAGGACTCTTTTTTGGATAGACCTCTACATCTAAAACATTTGAGTTCTTCCCTCCCTGGAGCTTTTATAATTCCTGGCATCTTAACCACTAACTCTCCCAAATGAAGCAGGCATTGGCATATTTGATGCTAACTACCCATGTAATCAGACTACAGTTAACATTATTTTCTTTCAAGAAAAATCAAGAATGGCCCAGTGACACTAAAACATTCCTTGCCCATTCACTGCAGGATTTCTTAAAAATGGATGCCTGGAGTCTGAGGTTGGGCGGATGTGTGTTGTTGAGAGGCTGGTAGGGAGCGCAGGGAAAGCTGCAAAGAAGTAGAATGCCTCCATCATCTGCCAGGATTCCCAAGGAGGGCAGGTTGTGCTTCTGAGCAATTAGAAACATCCTCCAAAGTCAGAGCTCTGCCAAGCTGGAGAAGAGGAGCTATTTAAAATTCTGTTTCTCTTCCATGGGGAGAAAAGAGACTGTCTCATCTTAACCCTTCCCAGACTTTACAGAAACATTTTTGAAACAATGATTTTAAAATTGTACATTCTCAGATTTCTCTTGTGCTCCTTTTCTTAAAGAAGTTTTGCATTGCTAGAAAATATTTCCTGTTAGTACTTCGATCTTAGTCTGATCTTAATTGGAACTTTAATTCATTGGAAACTGCGAAGGGGAATTGGTACTGCTGAAAGGACTAAGTTGATCAAGGTTTTAGGAATTTGGTTCAAATTCTACGTACACTCTTTGGGTAACTGATTTAGTAAATATTGCCTATAAATATCATTCTAAGTATTTCTCCTATAGTCCTTCAAAGTGGGTCTGGAATAGATCCAAGATCTGTGGGGTAAAGGAGCCACTCATTTGCCCACTCAATCGCATGCATTTATTCCTTTCCTCAGCAAGTGATTGGCGAGCATCTCCTCTGCATGCAGCACTGCTTGCAGTTGGTAGTGAAGTTTTTCAAATTTATAGGAGGCTTACGGCCTCCTAATTGGTATCATTGCCTTATGGTCACATCATATCTACTTTTACATAATCTCCTAAAAATGAGGTAATAAATTAAGTTTTCCACCTCCTGCAGTATCAGATCAAAACACAAAGATTACCAGAGCTGGGATAAAACAAAACCAAAATTGAGTTTATTGCTTGCCAAGCAAAGGAGAGCTAACTTACCCAAAAGCCAGTGTAGCCAATTGCTCTGAGTTAAAAGCAAAAAGGCAAAATAAAAAAAAAGTGGGGGGGAGAGGATAGTGAAGTCTCCTTTGAGACTGGGCATTGCTGTATGTATAAAAGCTCAGGCGTGGTTTGAAAGCAGGTTAGAGATGAGTTCATAAGGTTCAGGGTTACAGAGCAAGAAAATTCATACGTATATTCTTAAAGTTTGGTATAACTTTCCTTCGGTAGAATAATATTTTTGTCCTAACTGAACACCTTACTCCACCTATCCGAAGTTTCAGGGGGAGGATCTGAGTTTTTGAGTTCTTGGACACATGCACATGTCCAGGCAGAGCTGGAGGCCACTTTCAAGGTCTAGTCCAATTGTTATGGTCAAAATTCACATGTTGAAATCCTAACCCCCAAGGCGATGGCATTAGTATGTAAGGCCCAGTGTAGCTGACTAGGTGACTTCAGCTCTGCCCTCATAATTGATTGTGATTAGTGCTCTTTTAAAAGAGACCTCAGAGAACCAGCTGGCTCCTTCCACCATGTGAGCACACAGCTAGAAGGTGCCATCTATGAACCAGAAAGAGACCCTAACCAAACACAGAATCTGTTAGCACCTTGACCTTGGATTTCCCAGCTTCCAGAACTGTGAAAAATAGATTTCTGTTTTTTATAAGATACCCAGTTTATGGCTTTTGGTTATAGCAGCCTGATCAGATTAAAATACCAATCTCCCTCCCAGAGTGGGAATCCTTTTCACATCTTTCTTTAAAATGCTATCCCATGCTTTGATGGTCATTTGAAGCTCCCTTTCAACTCTAACAACTCATTGTCAGAAAGCTTTCTTATATTGAACTGATACCATCTTTTCTTAATAAGCCATTAAAACAACTGGAATGCACACTGTGCACTGGGTTCTCTGCTAAGGGCTTCACATGCATTTAATCCTCACAGTAATCAAGCATTATAGGTCTTATTATTATCTCTATTTCTAGATAATAGTGATAGCTAGCATTTATTGAAGACTTACTATGTGCCACGTACTTGATGGATTGAATCACACTTTGTTCTTACATGGATGCAGTTTTAATCCAAGGGAAATAATCAAGTTTTTGTTCTACTTATAATACCTTTGTTGACCTCTTTGCCTTCAGCAGCACATGAAGCTTCATTCTTTGATGAATGTGGTTTTAGGGACAACTTGTTTCCTTCCCTAAATTATAACTAATATCTCAGAGACCATCATCATAAAAGTACTGTTTAGTATTCCACACACCACACAAATATCTTTACATTACAGTTTCCCTTAGTTAACATAACCACAATGCAAAACCAGCCCCGATACTACTCCCAGATGAATCCGTCTGTTACTTCTCCTTCTTTAGATATTGCTTGTTCTCAACATCTCTGTCTCCTATTTGCAATCCAGTCCTTACATGACCACTAAATTGCTAGGTCCATCTTTTCTTTTCTTTACTTCCAAAGTAATTGCTTCCAATTTGCTAAGGACACTTCCATTGGCATTATAATTTTTACAAGGGAAATATTTTTAAATGTATGTATATACATGGTAAATAAATTAAATACCAGCTTCATTAAATGTTCTGCAAGGGGAAATGAATCTAATCAAACTCTTCTGCTGGGGCAAGGATATGGGTGTCTTGACCCTCTTAAGAACCACTGATTCACTTAACAAGTAAATATTGAGCACCCTAAGATGAGAAAAAAGTCACAATTTGACTAGAAACACAAATGGGTAAAGCAATACCCATATAATAGAATATAATATTCTATTATAACAAGAGTTATAATAGAATAAATGCAAATCCTATGTAAGGCCATATAGCACTGTGGCTAAGGGAGTTGAACTGCCTGGCTAAACATTATATACCACTTTTAAACTGTATGCCCTTTGCCAAGTTATTTAATCCTTTTCTGCCACAGTTTCTTCATCTGTAAAATAAGAATGATACTTATGTTCTTTACCTTATAGGCTTGATGTAAAAAAAAATTTTTTTAAACATGTGCCTGACTTGAAATTGTGCCTGGTACATAGAAAAGTGCTCGTTAAATATTAGTTACTATTTGGAGCACAGAGAAATGCGTAGTTAATTCTATCTTGGCTTGTCAGAGATTTTACCAATAAGGCACCAGTAGAACTATGTCTGGAACATTAAATCAAAGTATCCCTGACAAAGAAGATGGGAAAGGGCATTCATAGCAGAATGAACCTTGGGGCAAAGAATGGTAGTTTAATCAGCAAAGCGTATTCAAAAAGTCAGAAGAATTAAAAAATAAAAATCATGGTTCTCAGTTCCCCAATCTTACCTAAATTCTAACCATTTTTCTCAAACTTTTAACTTAGGAAAATGTGGCAGACAGTATTTTCCAGAGATAGCCATAACATCTACCATCCTACAAGGGTGATGCCTTAATGTTCTTCCCATCACATGATAGGATCTATATTTCCTTTCCCTTGAACCCGAATAGAACTTTGTTATAGCCACAACCAATAGAGTAGGACTATGGTGACCTCTAAGGACATATCATAAAAATGCCATGCACTCCCTCCTGCTGTCCTTGAACACTTGCTCTTGGAAGGCAGCCGCCATGCTGTAAGGAGTCCCAAATTAGTTCATGCAGAGAGACTACATAGAGAGGCCACATTTAGGTGCTTCAGTCAACAGCCTAGCTGAGGTTTCAGCCAGCATCCAGCACTATGTCTTAGTTGGTTCAGACTGCTAAAATAACATAAAAATGGTGAATACTCCATTTTTGTTGCTTATAACAAAATACCTGGAACTGGATGATTTGTAAGAAAATGGAATTTATTGCTTACAGTTTTGGAGGTTGGGAAGTCCAAAGTCCAGTGAACACATCCGGTGAGGGTCTTCCTTTGTGATGGCTTCAGTGACACATGTTATCACACTCAAGATGGTGGAAGCAGAAAGAGAGAGACTCTCACATACTCTCCTTTTAAAGCCCTCAGAACCACGCCCATGACCACCATTATTAATCCATTCACTAAGCATGGTCCTCAGAATCTAATCACCTCTTCAAGGTCCCACATTTCAATTACCATGATAGGATTTCCCACCCTCAACAGTTACAATGGGGATTAAGCTTCAATGACTTCAAACTTGGAGGACACAATTCAATCTATATCAAAGGGTATTTTATAAACACAGAATTTTTTATTTCTCATAGTTCTAGAGGTTGGGAAATCTACGATTAAGATGCTGCAGGTTTGGTGTCTGGTGAAGGCCCATTTCCCATAGACAGTGCCTTCTGGCTGTGTCCTCACATGATAGAAGGAACTAGCCAGCTCTCTGAGAACTCTTTTATAAAGGCACTAACCCCAATCATGAGAGCAAAGCCTCCCAAAGGCCCCATCTCTGAATACCATCACTTTGGGGGCTAGGATTTCGACACACAAATTTCGAGGAGCACAAACATAAAGACCACAGCATCAACCTCCAAAGATGTAAGTTGAGACACCTCCAGGTG
>NW_007741109.1:26640-26884 GCF_000696425.1 Galeopterus variegatus | reverse complement strand
TTTTTTTTTTTTTAATTGGAGGAGAAATTGCATTCCTCCATGTTTTACCAGCATCCTTGGAGTGATTTCCCATAACTGATAGATTCTCTTATAAGGGAAACATTTTGTTCATTGAAAATGGTCATTTATGAAAATAACATTTGAAAACCATTGACTTGGATCTTCCATCATTGTTTGCTCTCATTCTTAGTTCACCTCGCTTTTTTACTCATTTCAATTGAGGTTTCCTTATAGATTATATGTG
>NW_007741109.1:19781-21201 GCF_000696425.1 Galeopterus variegatus | reverse complement strand
TCGCACACTCTTCCCCCTTTCCAATGTGTTCCACATACTTTAGCCAAAGTAAACTTACAGCAATGGTTATCTGATCTTGAATCTTCCTTCATACTCATTGTTCTTAGGGTAAAGTTAAAGCTCCTCACATGATTTGTAAGAATCTCATGGTTAGAACCTGCTTTGTGTCAAATGTTCCCAACATGTTTTGTTGTTCTAGCTATACTAGAATTGCTTTTGTTTGAATTTGGCATATGTTCTCTGGCCCCATGACTTGTGCAACTTTTTATTTGTCTGTAGCAAAATCCTACCCTGCTCACAACTACCATATTCTTACCAATCTCATTTTTCAGTTCTCAGATTAAGTGGCACTTATTTCCTCTGGGAAAGTTTCCTTGATCCCAGAGATATTTTCTATGTGTTCCCCCTTAACTCACTGCCATCTATGCTGTAGTGATAGTGCTATGAAAATATATGGTAAATATTTCCTTTCTAGATCCCACTGGATTTTTACACTCTTTAAATAAAAAGACCATGTTCCTCATTGTGAACCTGGTGCAAAATAGTCAATATTCTAAAAATAATCCAACTTTAAGATGAAAAGTTGGATGTCTCCAGACATGTTTATTAAAAGATACACTGTGGTTACTGTGTTTCACTACTTATCCCCCCCCCCCAAAAAAAAAGAGAAAGATAAAAATGCAAAAGGAATTCAAAAACTCTAGGACCATCAAAGACATTTTTGACTCCTGAGAAGTACTGCTATTTCCTTTACCTTTGAGGTAAACTAGGGGAAGGACATACAAGGATTTTCTAAATCTTGATGCTGAATATCTGGGGTCAAATAACCAAGCCCCAACATCCCCACACCAGTGCAGCAACTGAGTTTACACTTTTCTTCATCCATCCTTGGGGAAACACCTGAGAGACCTGGGGACATTGGTTTATGGCCCAGCTCCTCCCAGGAAAGGAGAGAGGGAAGGAAGATCAAGAGGTCTCCCGAGTATCCGAAAAGGTGGAACTCTGGAGAGGTGATTTCTACATACATAAGATTTCACATGGGGTCTTCTGAGGAAGTGATGCAAAGGAATGAATGACCTGGATAGAGTCCTCAAGTAGGGCAGTAACAGCTCTTTATTCCAAGAGCAAAAGTATGAGTGGGCGAGTGCACGGAATAGACACAAGGAATGATTCCTCTCTCTTCTGAGTTACATGCAGTTGAGGAAAGCGTACAAGAGATTCTCAGAGGCCTGCCTACAGGTAAAGATACCAGCTGAGGTGGGACACACCTGCAGCACAGATTTTTTTCCTTCATTACAATCTGTATTCATAGAACTATGCTGGATTTGGGGTTTCTAACGTGAGTTGGGGTTTGTAATTTGAGACCCTGGGATTTGTATCAGGACAATTGTGAGATCTCTGAATGCTCATATGCATCATC
>NW_007741109.1:12770-19340 GCF_000696425.1 Galeopterus variegatus | reverse complement strand
ATTCAGGAGGAAGGGTGAGTATGTGGTGAGAAAGTAGAGGAGAAAAAAGTCACATTGTCTTGTCTATTTCCTGGTTTATTTGGATTTTGTGATACTTGTACTGCTCATGCATTCCTCTTGAGACCCACCGATCTTTCCTGTCTGTTCTTTCTTCATACACCCAAGTTTTCTCTTGAGACCCACCGATCTTTCCTGTCTGTTCTTTCTTCATACACCCAAGTTTTCTCTGACCCTTATAGATCCCTAATGTCTATGAAGAGTCAAGTTATGTTCTCAAATGGAACATGATGGGGTGTTTTCATGAACA
Organism: Galeopterus variegatus; assembly: GCF_000696425.1. NCBI lineage: Eukaryota > Metazoa > Chordata > Mammalia > Dermoptera > Cynocephalidae > Galeopterus > Galeopterus variegatus. The sequence continues at coordinate 19,033 of NW_007741109.1, read as the reverse complement.
TGTGTGCATGTGTGCATGTGTGCATTCATGTATGTGTACTGGCAGCAGAGTTGTTACAAGTCTAGGAATCCTATTCACTTAGAAAAAATATCATCATGTGAAAATCAGGTTTGTAATATATCTGGAATGATAACAAGAGCAGGTCTCAAATCTATGCTTTTTTCATGTTTTCAGCATTAAATATTCTGTTGAGACAGTCTAGGCAATATGTTGCATAAAATTGCAATAATATCATTAAGCCGAATTATGAAGTCCTGGTCTGCATTGAAAGCTTCTTCAGGACAGACTCTGCTCATTAAATGGTTTTCCCAGCAATCAACACAGTGATAGTCATGTGGCAAGTGCTCACTAATTCTGGGCTGGATCAAAATAGTTGTCTTTCCACTACTCATATATGATATTGAGAAATGGTGCTTCTGCAGGTTGTTTTATTTATAAGCCACCCTTGGAATGATAATTCAGATATCAGTGATCTAGGACTCCCAGACCTTAGGAAATCACTGAAGTAAAATGCATGTTTTGAGTTGAGAGCTACCTATCAGTTTTAGAACTTTAGCTACCCCATTCCATCCCCCCAAAACTAGTGCTTATACTTCTGGTGAAATTCCATTAACATCTTATTAGCCAAGCCATCTTTATGGAGTGTTGCTATATAATGTAGCCTTGGGAGGATGCATGAGGAAACTGGTTATGTTGAGTCTTTGTTCGATGACAGTGTCTTGGGCTCCTAGAAGCCCCACACACCTGCTTCTGGGTGTCTGGTGGCCTCTCAGTCCTGGAAAGTCCTGTGTTTTCTCTTTTTTCCAGAATTCTCAGTAACATGGCCTGCTTTTCACATTCTCAGAGCTACCATAGCCTTCTCTGTGTCAAGAAGCAACTCACATAAGTTTTACAATACAGTTTGTATTAGGTTCAGTGAGATGGAGAAAAGGGAGAGAGAGAGACCCGAGCCTGGTGCTTTTTCAACCAAAAGCTTTATTCCACTAACATGGAGGGGAGAGCCAGATCAGTTCCCTGAAACTAAAGAAAGCAGGGGGTTGAAAGACTTTTACGGAGGGTTCAGAGTAATAGGAAATTTCAAAATCAGTGGTATGGAAGGTGACACAGTCCTTGTAGTCTGATAACATCTGTTAGGTTAACTCATAGACTCCCAATTAGCCACTATCTCAGTACAAAGCATTCCAGCCCCAAACCTGCTAGACACAATGCACAAGACATTCCCCTGATGATAACAGTAATGTTCACCCCTTTCCAGGAGAGTAATCTCAGTTCTCAGAGAAGAAAGGAAAATGGTGGCGGGAGAGGGGAGAAGCTCAATATGGCTGAGCTGAAGCTAAGCCAGCCATGAGACCCAATAGTCTGTGCATCTAATTTGATCATTCTGAATTTCTTTTCTCAAATGAATCCAGGACCTTAGGTCTTTCTGCTGCAGCTACCCTTCAGGATAAAGAGCACTAATCTGCTACCTCTCCAAACTGCCTTTCTTTCCCTTCTCCATATTGTTCTGTCAACTGAGGTTTTAAACATAAAGAAGCTTTCAGAGTAGAACAACATTTAGGTTATAATCATATTTTTATCCTCTATATGATTTCAATGTGTTTTAATATTAAGGGATTCCTAATTTTGGTGATTTCGCTCTCATGAGCACCATGCTCAGGCGAGTGTAACTTCGGAGCCTTTCCTCACACAAGATTTGTTCTGATTCTGGTCTATTTCTGTTATTAAGGCCACCTTATGAAGGGTGCAAGTATTCCACTGTTCAGTGTTGGAGACCTAGCTGCATGTTTCTGAATTTATGGTTAAATGAAACTGCAGCAGAGCAGAGCATATGCTTCTTCTTTTTTCTATCTTCTGGCAACCAGGAAAACAGAAATAATGAAGATGACTGGCATCCTTAGGCTGTGGAAATATAGATTACACTAGGATGTTACTAGTCACAAAGCCAAAACAGCTATGGTAACAGTTGGGAAGAAAAGTAGACAGAGATAAGAACAGACATAGAGGAAGAATCTGAGCATTCAATCATGCTAAAGGCAGAAAGAAAACCAGTAAATTGTGAAGGAGCTATAAAAAACAAAAACAACATATGAGGGTATTTGGAGGAAAGGAGGGAATCAACCAGGCAGAAGAATCAAGTTTCTATCTTCAGCGATGGAAGAGATGAAACGCTTAGAGCAGTGCTTCTCAGATGTTGCTTTGCACTTGAGTCACCTGGGAATCATGACCAAGTGCAAATTTTCATTCGAGGGCTTGGAGGACGGGCAGGGCTGAGGCTGCATGTCTAACAAGTCCCAGTGCTTGTATGGCGTGGCTAGTCTGTGGTGCACTACATTAGTAGTCAAGCTCAAAGAAAGGGGTAACCGTTGGAGTGGCAAAGCACAATTGGCAATGATTGTGATACACGCTGTGTTCGTAAAAACACTGACATCAAACTTCAAAAAGAAGCAAGGAACCACTTTCCTAACTGAAGAAAAAGTATGTGTTTATCATAATTGTGAAACATAAAATCAAAATCAACATTATGTTGGAAAAGTCAGCAATCACGGCAAGAAAGGAGATAAACAAGATTATTATCTATTTGCATATATTTATCGCGTTTCTTTTTGTTATCACTGTTATTGCAAATATTTTTAAGCTTACACATAATAGTTGGACTTGATGTTTTAAGGCAACTTAATGAAGAATTTTTTTCTTAATTCAAGAAAAATTTAACCATTAACCTAATATTTTTCTCTAATTAGGTAAAGCCTACCGTACCTCATCTCTAATACAACCTGCAAATGCCTACTCTTCTGCAGGCAAATAGTGCAGGTTCAAATTTATTACACCAAGTATGAAGACTATGATTGAGGCTACTGTGATATACTATCACTGAAAAATCTGGGCACTTTGGTTCAAGGTTTTCAGAAAGTTTCTCTCTAGCTGTAGACACACTATGTGGTCCAATATTAGTGACACCCCCTTTCTGCTGACTGGATTCCCAGGTCTGGAGGCATCTTACCACTGGATCTCCATCCCCTTCTTTACAGTCTATGTATTGGTGCTTCTGGGCAATGGCACACTCCTCTGCCTTATCAAGAATGATCACAGTCTCCATGAACCCATGTACTACTTCCTTGCAATGCTGGCAGGCACAGACCTCATGGTGACATTGGCCACAATGCCTACTGTAATGGGCATCCTGTGGGCTAATCACAGAGTTGTGAGCCATGGGGGCTGCTTCTTGCAGGCCTACATCATCCACTCCCTTTCCATTGTGGAATCGGGCATCCTCCTTGCAATGGCCTGTGATCGTTTCATTGCTATCTGCAATCCCTTGAGATACACTTCCATTCTCACCAACACTCGGGTGGTAAAGTTAGGGGTGGGAGTTTTTATGAGGGGTTTTATATCCATCATGCCTATAATCTTGCGTCTTTTTTTATTTCCATATTGCCACACTCATGTTCTCTCCCATGCTTTCTGCCTTCACCAAGAAGTCATGAAACTGGCCTGTGCTGATATAACTTTTAATAGACTTTACCCTGTAATTCTGGTTTCTTTCACAATTTTCCTAGACTCTCTGATCATTCTCCTCTCCTATATCCTTATTCTTAAAACTGTTATTGGCATTGCCTCTGGTGAAGAGAGAGCCAAGGCCCTCAATACCTGTATCTCCCACATTGGTTGTGTCCTCATCTTCTATGTCACAGTGATTGGTCTGTCATTCATCCACAGGTTTGGCAAGAATGTGCCAGAGGTGGTCCACATCACCATGAGCTATATCTACTTCCTCTTTCCTCCGTTAATGAATCCTATAATCTATAGCATCAAGACCAAGCAAATTCAATATGGCATTGTCCACTTTTTATCTAAACACAGATTTGGAAGTTAAAATCTGATGATCATTATGTTAAGTGAAGCGAGCCTGGCACAGAAAGACAAACACTGCATGATCTCACTCATTTGTGGAATCTAAAACAGTTGACACCATAGGATTAAACAGTAGAGGTGTTGTTGCCAGATGCTGGAGGGCTGAGGGAGGGTAATACGGGAAGAGGTTGGTCAACAGGTACAAAGTTTACAGTTAGGTTGGAAGAACAAGTTCTTGTGTTCCAATACACAGTGGGGTGACTATGGTTAGCAATAATGTAAAGTATATTTCAAAATAGCAGGAAGACAAGATATTGAAAGTTCTTACAACTAAGAAATGACTGAGGTTATATGTACACTAATTACCCTGATTTGACTATCATGCATTATGCATATGTATTGAAATGTCACACTGTACCCCATAAATATGTACAACTATGTGTCAATTAAAAATAAACTAAATTTTTAATCTTTTGGAATAGTTTGTAGAGAATTGGTGTCAATTCCTCTTTGAATGTTTTGTAGAAATCTGCTGTGACTCCATCTGTTCCTGGGCTTTTCTTTGTTGGGAGGCTTCTGATAACAGCTTCAGTATCTTTTACTGTCATTGGTCTGTTCAGATTTTCTACATCGTCTTGGCTCAGTTTTGGTAGTTTGTGTGTGTCCAGAAATTTATCCATTACCTCCAAGTTTTCAAATTTGTTCGGATATAGTTGTTTATAGTAGTCTCTAATGATTCCTTGTATTTCAGAGGTATCAGTTGTAATATCACCTTTTTCATTTCTAATTTTTGTTATTTGGATCTTCTCTCTTCTTATTTTAGTTAACCATGCTAATGGTTTGTCAATTTTATTTATCTTTTCAAAAAAACAACTTTATGATTCATTGATCTTTCATATCATTTTTTGAGTTTCAATTTCATTAAGTTCTGCTCTGATCTTAATGATTTCTTTCCATCTGCTAACATTTTAACCAGAAATTGAAAAAAAAAAAAAAACTATCCAGACATATATATGGAAAAACAAAAGACCACGCATAGCCAAAGCAATGCTGAGCAAAAAAATAAAGCTGGAGGCATAACACTAACTGTTTTAAACTACACTACAAAGCTATAATAAATAAAACAGCATGGTACTGGCATAAAAACAGACACACTGATCAATGGAATAGAATAGAGAATCCAGAAATCAACCCACACAACTACAGCCAACTGATCTTTGACAAAGGAACCAAGAGTATACACTGGGGAAGAGACTGCCTCTTCAGCAAATGGTTCTGGGATAACTGTATATCCATATTCAGGAGAATGAAACTAGAACCATACTTCTCACCATATACTAAAATCAACTCAAAATGGATTAAATAATTAAATATACACCCAGGATATCCATATGCAGGAGAATGAAACTAGATCCATACCTCTCACCATATACTAAAATCAACTCAAAATGGATTAAGGATTTAAATATACACTCTGAAACAATAAAAATTCTTAAAGAAAACATAGGAGAAACACTTCAGGAAGTAGGACTGGACACAGACTACAAGAATACAAACCCAAAATCATGAGCAACCAAAGGAAAAATAAACAAATGGGATTATATCAAACTAAAAAGCTTCTGCACAGCAAAAGAAACAATTAACAGAGCTAAAAGACAACCAACAGAGTGGGAGAAAATATTTGCAAAATATACATCTGTCAAAGGATTAATATCCAGAATATATAAGAAACTCAAACAACTTTACAGCAAAAAAAAACGAATAACCAAATTAAAAAATGGGCAAAGGAACTAAATAGGCATTTCTCAAAGAAAGATATATGAGTGGCCAACAGAGAGATGAAAAATGCTCAATCTCACTCAGCATCTGGGAAATGTAAATCAAGACCACTTTGAGATACCATCTCACTCCAATTAGGATGGCTAACTTCCAAAAGACTGAGAATGATAAGTGTTGGAGAGGTTGCGGGGAACAAGGAACTCTCATACATTGTTGGTGGGACTGCAAAATGGTGCAGCCTTTATGGAAAATGGTATGGAGGTTCCTCAAACAATTACAGATAGATCTACCATATGACCCAACTATTCCACTCCTGGGAATATAACCAGAGGAATGGAAATCATCATGCCGAAGGGATACCTGTACTCCAATGTTTATTGCAGCTCTATTTACAATAGCCAAGAGTTGGAACCAGCCCAAATGTCCATCGTCTGATGACTGGATAAGGGAACTGTGGTATATCTACAGAATGGAACACTACTCTGCTATAAAAAAAGAATGGAATACTGCCATTTGCAGCAACATGGATGGATGTAGAGAGAATTATATTAAGTGAAACAAGCCAGGCACGGAAAGAGAAATATCACATGTTCTCATTTATTTGTGGGAGCTAAAAATAAATAAATAAATAC
>NW_007741109.1:9088-12085 GCF_000696425.1 Galeopterus variegatus | reverse complement strand
AATTCAAAGAAACAGAGTTGTCCCTGCTGGTCAGTCCCCTGAGAATTCTGGTAAGCCTGACATGCCAAAGTTGTCCAATCACTGTGTGATGGAAGTCGAGCATTGTCTATTGGGAGTTGGCTTTGGGGTTAGAGGACCAAAGCCTTGACATTACCTCTTCATTGTCTTTCATAAGAGCAGAAGGCAGGAGGAAATGCAATCTGAGTGGAAATTAACCCTTATGCAGAAATCTTGTGGAGGAAATGAGTGGCATTTTAGCCAAATTTCCTCAAATTTAGTATAAAAGGTAAACTCAGCAGCCAAACAGTGGGGCTTGGTCTTAGCCACCTTGAATGTCATAGAGTCTTGCATTCTTGCTGCGCTGCACACAGCAGGGCTGGGGGAGGGCATTCCACAGAATTGGAAGAAGAGGTTTCACCTCTGCCACCTGGCCCTCCATCGAAGACATCTCATCATGGCCTCACTGACCTTGCCAAGGACTGTGAACAGAGCCTGAACGCAGAGACCCAGAACTTAGTGTAAGGTTTCTCACATTGATGTGGGTCCAATCCATATGGGAATTCATTTCTAAAAATGTGCACTGCTGTCCTTCACTGGAAAAAGGCAGCGTTACCAGCATGTGAACTTTGGGCCTAATGCAAGTGGGAAGAAAACGAAAAATCTGCTTTTATGTACAATTGTGTACTCATAGGTGCATGTAAAATATTACATTTAAAAATTAAAGTTCCTGAGAGTAAACAAAATATAAATGCTTGTGAATTGCATTAAAAAAAAAAAAGAAAGAAAAAGAAAAAACCTCTGACATGAGTGTTTATCTAGGAAAGATGATAGAGATCTGAGATTTCCTTAAATGGAAGGCCATGGAATTCTACTATGTCTGAAGAATCTTTTGTGGCAGCCTCCACTTCTACAAGTGATTCAACACTACAATACCATTTATGAAGCTTTACAGGAGAGTGCCCTTGAATGCACAGATATACCACATTTTAAGTACAAGGGTTTATTTGTTTTTCTTAATCTTGTGTTCTTCCCTCTGAATGCTAAGTAAAAGAAACATTTTTGATAAGTCTGGAAGATAATGTTAAATTAAATATTCANTCTCATTTATTTGTGGGAGCTAAAAATAAATAAATAAATACACAAATAAACTGGGGGTGGGGGAAGGAAGAAGACACAACAATCACAATTCCTGAAGTTGATACAACAGGTGAATGGATAGGAGGCTGTTGGGAGGGAGGGGGGAGGGAGGTTTTGGTAATGGGTCATGATAATCAACCACATTTTATACTGACAAAATAAAATAAAATTAAGATAATAATAATAAATAAATAAATAAAAATAAATTAAAGTTTTATAAAAGACAAGCTGTGGCAGGGATTGTAAGACTACAGTTTCATGATGCCTTTAGATTCTACTTCTTTCTCCATTGTTTCCAGTGCTATATGACCCAAGTAATGCACAAGATTAGAATAATTCATTCTCAAGTATTTGTTTCCTAGTTAAGGAAATTGGGAAAATTTTGAATTTAATATTTCATTTAAATTTAATGATAAAAATGACATTAGGTGGACTACTACCCAATGAACTCCATTTTGATTGGAAATTCAAAGAAACAGAGTTGTCCCTGCTGGTCAGTCCCCTGAGAATTCTGGTAAGCCTGACNAAGGCGTTTACACTGAGTGCTTATTAGCTTCAGCTTGGACACTGCAGAACTATGCACTACTGATGACAGTGGCCCACACTAATTTTAAGTTAGATGGTCACGGACACATAGGCTGGAATAAATGAGTAAGCCAGCCAAGCACATGGTTCATAGCAGTTTTTCTCCTTGTCTTTGATAATTTGATTTTTCCTCATTTCCACATAGTTTCTTTCTTTTTTCAAATTATTTTTCTGTAGGCCCACTAAAGTAATTCCCCAAAATCTGATCTCTCTCATTTCAAGTTCCCCATTTGTATTTAAACAACATTCTTCCTGGTCCTCTTCCTTTTTTCTCCAGCCATGGACTTCTGAATCTGTCCTTTCCAATTCTGAGTGAGAGCTCAATTGCTGCTTAAGCAACTTCCTGTTAAGCAGCGATGGAGCTCTCACTCACTATTGGAGAGGACAGATTCAGAGACCCATGGCTGGAGAGAAAAGGAAGGGAAGAAATGTATCCTTTGAGATTTTAACCTCTTTTCTGGACTAGAAACTCCTTGTACATAGAAGTCATCTTTTATTTGCCTTACTCAAAATTTTGCAAAGCACCTAACATGTGGAATAAATACATTTATTAATTCACCCAGTATTATGTGAGCTCCCATCATGTGACAATCATGACATTTTAAGCTCTGTAATTAAATGATAAGAAGGCAAAGTAAATGATCTTATACATCATAAATTCAGTTGAAAAATAAATAAGGCAACTTTAGTAAATATAACTACATTTTTAAAAGAAGGTAACAGTATTTCATGGAGATTGATTGGGATGGTATTGCATACAGGTCAGTATAGCAGTTTGGGTGGTCTGGGACTGCACATATGAGGAGGTGACATGTGAAATGAGACCTGAGTAATAAAGTAGATCTGACCATATTAAGACCTAGAGCCAGACTGTTGCATCGAGGAGAAAATTGGCAAAACTGGAGCTTGGTGAGTGAACAGGAGAGGGACAACAGCTAATATCAGAGACCCAGGCAGTGGCCAGGTCTCACAGGACGTGTAGACTACCACAAGATTTTTTCGTTTTGTGTTTACCACAAATGTAATAAGAAGACACTGGAGAGATTTAAGAATCACAGTGGAGGAGAGGGTGTGACATATTCTGATTTTCATTTTAAAATTATTCATCTGGAGTGCTATGTGAAGAATATTCAAGCAGGAGACAAGAAAGGAGATTAGTTAGACAGCTAATGAAATAATTCAGATAAGAAGTGTACTAGTCCATTTCTATTGCTTATAATGAAATACCTGAAACTGGGTAATTTACAAAGAAACAAAATTGAGTTTTTACTGATT
>NW_007741109.1:6771-8131 GCF_000696425.1 Galeopterus variegatus | reverse complement strand
TGGTGAGAATGGCATGAGCAGGAAAGCTAACCTTCTCACTTGCTATCCTTATAAAGCCATCAGGACCATGCCCCTGACCACCCATTAAACCACCAACTCATTACTTAATGAACAATGAATTCATTCATGAGGGGGTAATCCTACCAATCCAATAACCTATTAAAGTCACCACCTCCCACCACCATATTGGGAGTTAAGATTCAACATGAGCTAGGTGGGCGTCAGGGGACAGTCCAAACATAGCAGAAGTGATGGTGATTTTGGCTTGGAGAGAAATAGTGGATGAAAATGAAAATAAATAAATAGATAAATAAATAAATAAATATATAAGGATACATTTTTTCAGACAGTGTCAAGACTTGCTGATCTGTTGAAAAAGGAGGTGAGCGAAAATGAAATGAGATTGCCCTTAGATTTTTGGCCCAAGTAAAGGAGAAGAACAGTGAAGTTATTTACTGAAAATAAGTATCTGAGAGAGATACACATTTCCTTGTGCAGAAATCAGGAGTCATTAGTAAACATAGCTGAATTAGATCAAATCCATTTCCTGCTTTTTTTCTTGTCATATACCAAAACAGTTTCTTCAAGCTATTTTTATCTCAAATTAAAAAGATGTTCTCTCAAATAGGCCACTCTGTTGTTACTTTGTCAGTGTTAGCCACCACCCTTAAGATGCCCCAAAAGGAAACCAAACTATTACCTTGTAGGTGAGATCTAACTGTGTAGTTTTCAGCAGCGAAGAGGTGCCAGACAACTGAGCATGAGACAGTTACTGAGCCCTTTTATGCTTTAGGCTGAAGGATAGAAAATTACAGAATTCTTTCTCGGTCTCCATACTGTATTGCCAGGAATGAGAGACATAAACCAGAATTTAGTGTCTATTGAAAATATAACGAGTGTTGTGTTATTCTTCGGTTACTGGATGAAAAGGTAATCTAACATAATTCTTCCTCTTTTTCTATACTTCAAATACAACTTCATTCTTCTGTCCTCCCTCTTATTTCTCTGACCCTTGGGTATCTATCTTCGTCCCAATCTCTTACGATACCACAATTTTGTGAGGAATACCCTCCTGTAAAAGAATATGCACCACAAGTAATAAATTACTACAGAGAAAGCTTTATGATGTGGGGGGATTTATTGCATTAGACTGATTGCAATAAAGAAGGGAAAACTCAAAATTTCCTCTTCTCTATTCACGAGAATTCCATGAAGTTCTACCTTGCAATGCAGCTATAATAGGGAGCTACAGAATTATCCCACTTCATGCTTTGGGAAATGCGCATGTCCTCAGCTAGGAGCTGCTCTTTGTTACATAGGAAAAAAAAAAAAAAAAAAAAAAAAGGGGGGGGGAAAAAAA
>NW_007741109.1:4195-6428 GCF_000696425.1 Galeopterus variegatus | reverse complement strand
AATAAATTACTACAGAGAAAGCTTTATGATGTGGGGGGATTTATTGCATTAAATTGATTGCAATAGAGAAGGGAAAACTCAAAGTTTCCTCTTCTGTATTCACGAGAATTCCATGAAGTTCTACCTTGCAATGCAGCTATAATAGGGAGCTACAGAATTATCCCACTTCATGCTTTGGGAAATGCACATGTCCTCAGCTAGGAGCTGCTCCTTGTTTCTGAGGAAAAAAAAAAAAAAAAGCATGAGGGAAGAAAAAGAGCAGAAGAATGACCAAAGGGAAAAATGGAGGTTATAGAGATTAGGAGTAGAACCAACAGGAGGAGTCTATAATTGGACATGTAGAAAATCAGATAAACTTCTGCCATTTACAGCCGTAATCTTCCTCTGCCTAATTTAAAGAATAAATAAAAAATAAAAAGTCTGGTAGAATGAGAGGTGCCTATCTGTTCAGTCCCTGGAAGGAAAGGAATGGAAGGGCCAGCCATATTTATATCACTGGGTAGGGAAGGTCTTAGGTACTCATGCTCAAACTGTCCCAAATGGTGGCTTTCCACCTTCAGGCTGAGATCTGTGCACGCACCCAGAGCAGTGGACTATTGAGATCCTTCCCCTTCTTCTTTACCTGTCCCTCTCTAAACAGCCTATAAAGGAGTCTCCTAGTTACCTTCTGTCTGCATCTGCTGGATGTGTTCTCGTATTCACATGAACCAGAGCTTGGCTGTTGATGTTAAGGAGCAGGGTTATTGTGACCCACCTGACTCAGACCATATGAATCCTTCTCAATATTTGCCGAGAGATCAAGACACTGTGGTTTTAATGACGAAAGCACCTCCCCAGATGTCTCCCGTGTATAGCCAACTGGGATGTTAAGAAATATTTTCTCTATCGTAACCTCTCCTATGATGGAGATGTAACACTCAATTTATCTCTCCAAGCTCTCAAATCATCTTCTCCAAATAAGATATTGGCCTAATCAAGCGTCTGGTGGCAGATTTACATGTGGGGAATCAGTGAGTTTGGCATTATTGCCCCAGCAGTCACTGGCATCACCTTTGGAAGGCCATTTATCCTTTATTTCTATTTCAAAGGCCAATCTTTCCTAGTTGCTCTCAGGAGAAACTTCCACATCTTCTTGGACTAAGTCTTTTGAATTTCAATTATAGTTCTGCTTGGTTTATCTCAGAGCCAGCTTGAGAGTGGAAAGATGAATGGGATGGAGTCCATATGGCGAAAGCCAGGCAGGCTTCTCTGGTACACCACATGCACCCACAATCTGTGGTCATTGTTAACGATTCCCTCATTGGGTTTAACTTGACAGAATTTTTCTTTTCCTAGCGATGCAGCAAGCATACTTATAATAGTGTTTCAGCCAAGCACATCTCATCACTTTACACCCAGGGATGATGACATTTTTGGTTTCCCCTCCAACCCTGGCAGGAACCATCCTACCTGTTGCTGGTTTTAGGGCTAAATAAACCTACATTACCAGAACAAATTTTCTATCACTGAGGAAATGCTTCGGTTGTCACTATGCTTTGCTATGATTAAAGTTTAATACAATGTAGGTATAAACAATAAAAATGTACAGATTGGATGCTGAATGTTACAAAATGCTGATGAAAAATATTTTTTAAATACCTAAATAAATGGAGAGACATTCCACGTTCATGGTTTAGAAGACTCGATATGATAAAGATGCCAATTTTCCCCAAACTCATCTATAAGTTTAGTGCAATTCTTTTCAAAATGCCAGGAAACCTTTTATAGAACTAGGAAGGTTTATTCTAAAATTGATATGAAAATAAAAATGATTTAGCATAGCTAAAAACAATTTTGAAAGAAAATAAATGGGGAGGAAGAATCACTCTCTTCAACGTTAAGTTCTACTATACAGCTACAGCAATCAAGGCTGTATGGTATTGGTGGAGAGACAGGTACATAGAAAAATGAAACAGAGTAGAGAACCCAGAAATAGACTCACATAAGTACACCCAGCTGGTTTTTGATAAAGGAGTAAAAGCAATTTAATGGAGGAAGGAGAACTTCTTTTATAAATAGTTTCGAAGTAAGTAGCCATCTGTGGTGGGAGGTGGCAGTCAGAGGAGGGGGGCCTTCAACTGAATTCTCACACCTTACACAAAATTGACACGAAATGAATATGTTTCACAAACTTTAATGCAAAACATAAAACTATAAAATTAAAAAATAAAAAAGAGAGAAGTTCTTTAAGGCA
>NW_007741109.1:1962-3867 GCF_000696425.1 Galeopterus variegatus | reverse complement strand
TTAATGCAAAACATAAAACTATAAAATTAAAAAATAAAAAAGAGAGAAGTTCTTTAAGGCAAAGGGCTAAGTGAAGATTTCGTAGATTTGACACCAAAAGACCCTGTTAAGTGGATAAAAAGATAAATTACAGATGTAAAGAAAGTATTTACAAACTACATATCCAACAAAAGACTAGTATCTAAAATACTTAAATTATTCTCAGAATTCAACAATAAAATAGTCAAACAAATAAATTTCGAAAAAGGGGCAAAAATATATGAACAAACATTTCAAGAGGATGCACAGATTGCAAATGAACATATGAAAATCTGTCAACCTCTTTAGTCATTAGAAAATTCTAATTAGAACCAAAGGGAGATACAACTCTAGCATTTGATAAATGCTGAAATAAAAACAATGACAGTGTTAAATGCTGACAAAGATATAGAAATTCTGAAACTATTGTCCTTCGCTAGCGGGAGAACAAAGTGGTACAACCACTCTGGGAAAATAATTGGAAGTTACCTGAAAAATTAAACATGCATTTACCACAAAGCTTAATCACTGTACTTTTGAACCTTAATCTCATAGAAATAAATACTTTTGTTTATTTTAAAACTTGCACATGAATCTTTAAAGAAGCTTTTTCTTTTTTCTTTTTTTTTTTTTTTTTGTAATTGCTAAAAACTGGAAACAATCCAAGTGACCTTCAGCAGATGAATAGATAAAAACAAACTGTGGCACATACTGCTCAGTAATAAAGAGTAAAAAAAAACCCCAAAAAACAAAAAAACGAAAAACTATTAACACATGCAACAAGTGGATACATTTTAAGAAAATTCTGCAGAGTGAAATTCATTTATGTAACTTTCTCAAAATGGCAATATTACACATGTAGAGAACAGATTAGCAGTTGCTAGGGATTAGGGATGAGGGAGGGTAGACAGAAAGAAGGTTGGGAATACAATAAAGGAGGAGTGTGACAGACCCTTGTGGAGATTGATTGGTTCCGTATCTTGACAGTGGTGGTGTTGACATGAATCTACACATGTAATAAAATTGCATTGATCTTTACAAATGTACACAGAAATGAGTGCATGTAAAACGGGTGAAGTTTCAATAATCCTTGATACAGTGCTGTAGTTATGTCAGATGTTACCACTGGGGTAAACTGGTTGAAATGTCCAAAGGATCTCCCTGTAAATTTTTTGTAACTTTTTATGAATCTACATCTACAATTATTTCAAAATAAAAAGTTAACGAAACAAATACCCTTAAAATGAAAGGGTTTTGTTGTTGTTGTTGTTGTTGTCGTTGTTGTTTCTTTTCAGTACAGAAACTGTAGTGAAACTTTATAAGCATAAACTTCTGAAACTTAAGGATTAACGTGTTGTTGAGAGCCAGTGAAGCTCTGCAGGTATTATTTGAATATGTGGATAATATTCTCCAGTTGTCCATTGGTCTGTAAGTAGTGAACCGAAATTAGATTGAGGACATGAATCTGAAAGGCCTTGGAAAATGGCCACCAAATACAGGGTATCAACAACAAAATTGTGTATATATTGAGATATGTACCCAGAGTCCCTTTTTAGGAAAGCCTTCCTGACCAGCTCTGGGAATGTGGTCAGCAGACAACCTCCAACTCTCAGCTCGGACTGGAGAGAGCCACTTTGCCCAAGGTCATGTCCTCCCCGGGGCAGCTTATATCTGGTGACTAAGTAAGGAGGAGTTTTAGAGGCCTGGTCATTTCATCCCAACATGGAGTAATACTCTGAGGCAAACTTGCTCCAGAACTTTCTGTTAGGTTGGCCAAGGCTTTTCAGCCCATAACTCAGTCTGATTTCTTCCTTCAACTGATTATATTTTCTCTTTCTTTTTTTCAGAGGTGTTGACCTCTAATGAACACATTTTACCTCAAACTCT
>NW_007741109.1:0-1058 GCF_000696425.1 Galeopterus variegatus | reverse complement strand
TATTTGAGTATCTGGATAATATGCTCCAGTTGTCCATTGGTCTGTAAGTAGTGAACTGAAATTAGATTGGGGACATGAATCTGAAAGGCCTTGGAAAATGGCCACCAAATACAGGGTATCAACAACAAAATTGTGTATATATTGAGATATGTACCCAGATTCCCCTTTTAGGAAACCCTTCCTGACCAGCTCTGGGAATGTGGTCAGCAGACAACCTCCAACTCTCAGCTCGTACTGGAGAGAGCCACTTTGCCCAAGGTCATGTCCTCCCTGGGGCAGCTTATATCTGGTGACTAAGTGAAGAGGAGTTTTAAAGGCCTGGTCATTTCAACCCAACATGGAGTAATACTCTGAGGCAAACTTGCTCCAGAACTTTCCGTTAGGTTGTCCAAGGCTTTGTCAGCCCCTACCTCAGTCTGATTTCTTTTCAACAGATTATGTTTTCTCCTTCTTTTTTTCAGAGGTGTTNAGAGAGCCACTTTGCCCAAGGTCATGTCCTCCCTGGGGCAGCTTATATCTGGTGACTAAGTGAAGAGGAGTTTTAAAGGCCTGGTCATTTCAACCCAACATGGAGTAATACTCTGAGGCAAACTTGCTCCAGAACTTTCCGTTAGGTTGTCCAAGGCTTTGTCAGCCCCTACCTCAGTCTGATTTCTTTTCAACAGATTATGTTTTCTCCTTCTTTTTTTCAGAGGTGTTGACATCTAATGAACACATTTTACCTCAAACTCTGTCTCACCCTCTGCTTTTGGAGAACCCAACTTATGACAGGAATAAATGTAGTGGGTTAGAAATCTTGATTCTCCTTTGATCTTAGAATAGGATTTTTAGGTAATGCATGAATGAGCCAAAGGCTCTTAAGTAAGGGGACAGGTAAGGTTGACAAAAGCCATCTAATCAATTCTTTTTTTTTTTTTTTGTCCTTTTTTTTCCGTGTCTGGCAACGGATCGCAACCCTCAGTTTCACTCCCATACCGGACAGGGACCGGCAACGGGTTCGCAACCCTCGGTGTTGCTCCTGCGCCTCGCTCAGCCAGTGAGCGGGAACCGGTCTGTAT
>NW_007741108.1:25710-26884 GCF_000696425.1 Galeopterus variegatus | reverse complement strand
GTATTGTCATCCTCTTTTTGCAGATGAAAAAATGGAAACTTGGAGATGGCTACTTGCCCAAAGTCACAGCTGGCAACAGTACATCCAGGGTTTAAATCCAGTCTTTCAGAAGCCAAACCTCAAACTCACTACACCCCTCTATCATCTGGAAGGAGGGCAGCCCCAAAAGGAAGGGAGGCAAGGGCTTGGGCCACTGTGAAGTGGAGGCAGGTCCTCTTGGTCCTAGAGAGGTGTGCCATCCCTGTGCCCCGCCAGCTGCCTGGGCACATGCATTCAGGGTTGGACACTTCTCCCAACCACCCCAAGGCCAGCCACAGGCAGGGAGGGCAGGTGAGGCATCTGGGCTGAGCTGCACCATGGGTCACCTGGACCACTCTCCCATGAAAGCACTAACTGCCTGAAGTGCAGGGGGTGCTCAGGTGGCCCCACCACAGTATCCCCCCAACACCAGAACACTTCTTGTCCCAACATAACATCCCAACAGCACAGACTTTTGTAACTGTTAGGAATGTTGGCAGTGCATGAATCCTGTTACATAAGTGATCTAGCTTAAGCCGTGGTGCATTCTGTTTGCTTCGTGACAGGGCAAAAATGGAAAATTTTGCCTCAAGGTGGGAATATAAAACAAAGACAAACTCTGATAGCCCCCTCACAGAGAGGCCTGCCGTGCCATGCGTCCCACTACCGCTCACAGCCACCTCTGCTGATGTGTGACTACACAGCTCCCTGACCCCGCTCTCTGCCTTCCACGCTCAGCCCACAAGCCCAACCCCAATCAGTGCCCTAGAAAAAGTCACAACGATCTTGCAAACTGATTTCTGTGGTTTGAATGTCCCCCAAGCTCATGTTGGAACTTAATCCTCGGTATGGAATTTGAAAGGTGGCCTTTAAGAGGTGACTGGATTGTGAGGACTAGGCCTTCATGAATGGATTAACGCATTCATGGGTTAATGGTTTAATGGTTATCAGGGGAGAGACTGAGGGCTTTGTAAGGAGAGCAAGTGATCACATAAAATGCACTGTCACCCAGCCCTTAGCACTCTGTAGAGCTCATCCCTATATAGGGATCTGAACCCGTGGCCTTGGTGTTATCAGCACCGCACTCTCCCGAGTGAGCCATGGGCCGGCCCCTCTCTTTCTCTCATTTCCTCAACTTCTTCCTCTCTCCTGACTA
>NW_007741108.1:23463-24385 GCF_000696425.1 Galeopterus variegatus | reverse complement strand
AAGGGTTAAGATCCCCTTACCGGTCATCTTTAAAAAAAAATAAATAAATAAAAATAAAAAAAGAATAAAGAACAAATCTAAACCAGGATCTAATGTCGTACTTACAGATGAACACTACCGTATAACTAACTGCACAAGGATGTCCTCGATTAGAGCAATCATGAAATATGACTTTGCTGTAAGTCCTGCTCAAGTAATCATTAAAGAAAAATAAAAAGTGATATAATTATTTGAAAGGGAGAGTCAAAAACCTGATTGACTCTATAGAAAACCCAAAGATCAAGTGAAAATTATTATAATAAGAGTTTAATAAGGCAGGTAGATACAAAAGAAATATAGAAGAGTTTATTAGCTTTTCTATATAGTGGCAACCACCAGATAAAAAATATAAATGGGAAAAGGATTTAATTAGCAACCAAAATACAAAATCAGGGAAGAATCTTAACAAGAAAAGTGTAGGGCCTCATCAACGAAAGCTCTCACTTTACTGAAGAATTAGAATAAGTAGGGTGCTATACTTTGTTTCAAAATAAGAAGACTTGATATTGTAAAAATGCCAATCTTCCCCAGATTCATTCATACATCCCCTTTAGTCATAATCAAAATCTCAACTGAGTTTTTTTTTTTTTTTTTTGGTCTTTTTTCGTGTCCGGCAAGGGATCGCAACCCTCAGTGTTGCACCCGTACCAGACCGGGACCGGCAACGGGATTGCAACCCTCGGTGCCACGCCCGCACCTCGCTCAGCCAGTGAGCAGGAACCGGTCTGTATGTGGGATCCGAACCCTCGGCGGGAGCGCACTGTAGCAGTGCGCCACCGGGCCGGCCCTCAACTGAGTTTTGAATAGAATTTGATCAAATGGATCTAACATTAATCTGGATGCATGTGTGAAAAATTTCATAAGAAGTTTTGGAGAAAAAAAA
>NW_007741108.1:20706-21920 GCF_000696425.1 Galeopterus variegatus | reverse complement strand
CCAAGTCAAGGGTTAAGATCCCCTTACCGGTCATCTTTTAAAAAAATAAAAATAAAATAAATAAAAATAAAATAAAATAAAATAAAAATGAGATTTAGGGCCGAGCCCGTGGCACACTCGGGAGAGTGTGGCGCTGGGAGTGCAGCGGCGCTCCCGCCACGGGTTCGGATCCTATATAGGGATGGCTGGTGCGCTCACTGGTTGAGCGCAGTGCGGNTGGGATCTGAACCCGTGGCCTTGGTGTTATCAGCACCGCACTCTCCCAAGTGAGCCACGGGATGGCCCTTAGCAATTCAATTTTTGAGAATTTTTCAGATGGATATAAATGCTCTAACAAGAGATGTTTATACATGTGTGTTTTTCACAATATTGTTTATAACAGTGAAATATTGGAAAAATGCCCCAAATATTAATATATTGCTGAAATGAACTAAGTGTATGTACATATTAAAAATGATGATGTAGATTTAAGTTTAATAATATGAATACAGATGCTATAGAGTGAGAAAAATCAGATTAAAAGTAGTGCTCAAGGTAGGATACTATTTCAAAAACATTTATCAGGAAAAATATCTGGAAGAATGTATACACCAAAATGTTAAAATTTTTCTCTGGGTTTTCAGATTCTTTTTTATGAGAAGCAGATATTATTTTGATAATTAGGAAAAGTAAAATTATTTCTATTTTTTTTTAAAGGAGGGGAGGGAATAAGAAAGGGAGGGAGGGAGGGAGGGAAGCAGGGAAGCCTGTATCTTGTGTGTTCTTTCAGAGATACTCACTACANCAGATTCTTTTTTATGAGAAGCAGATATTATTTTGATAATTAGGAAAAGTAAAATTATTTCTGTTTTTTTTTTAAAGGAGGGGAGGGAATAAGAAAGGGAGGGAGGGAAGCAGGGAAGCCTGTATCTTGTGTGTTCTTTCAGAGATACTCACTACAAAATATGTGTGTTTATTTTTTAACACAAATACTAGGAAGCGTGCTTTACACACTGTTCTATCCTCGCCTTTTCTACTTGGTAGTAGATCTTGGTTATGCCATTTTAGTTTTCCAATAATGCATGAGTGACCCCGTATCCTTGCCAATACACTGTGCTACCAAACTTTTTTTTTTGTCTTTTTTTTTTTCGTGTCCGGCAACGGATCGCAACCCTCAGTGTTGCTCCCACACCTCGCTCAGCCAGTGAGTGGGAACCGGTCTGTATGTGGGATCC
>NW_007741108.1:5083-19061 GCF_000696425.1 Galeopterus variegatus | reverse complement strand
GGCGGGAGCGCCGCTGCGCTCCCAAGCGGCGCACTGTAGCAGTGCGCCACCGGGCCGGCCCGCTACCAAACTTTTTGATCTTTGCTGAGTTTTGATGGATAAAAACTGACATCTCATTGCAATTTTAATATACATTTTCTTCATTTATAATTAGGTTGAACATCTTTTCACATATGTAAGAGCAATTAATTTTTCTTTCTTTGTGGCTGGTGGGCAAGGGAATATGCACCCTTGACTTTGGTGTTATAACACCACACTGTAACCAGCTGAGCTAACCAGCCAGCCCTAATTTTTCTTTATGTGTGAACTTTATTCACATTTTTTTCCCCATTTAAAATTTTTTCTTATTGATTTGTAGTGGCTCTTTATATAGAAAAAAGTAGGCATTTGACTGCTCTCTATGTTTTCAAATGTCTGTTCGCAATTTATCGTTTGTTGTTCGATCTTGTTTATGTGTGCTTTTTTTTTCCAGTGGAAAAGTAAGTTATTTTTATATAGTCAATTTAATTGTTCTTTTTGTCATATGGATTCATGAGCACAGAGTCCTTCTCTACTCCAAAGTTTTATGTACATATAAATATCTGTATTTTATATGTATGTGTGTGTATGTGTGTGTGTGTGTGTATATATATATATACATATTTTAAATGTTCTATGATTGCTTCTAGTACTTTTATGACTCCAGTTTTATTTTATTTATTTATTTATTTATTTATTTATTTATTTATTTATTTATTTATTTTTTAAAAGATGACCGGTAAGGGGATCTTAACCCTCGACTTGGTGTTGTCAGCACCACGCTCAGCCAGTGAGTGAACCGGCCATCCCTATATAGGATCCGAACCCATGGCCTTGGTGTTATCAGCACCGCACTCTACCGAGTGAGCCACAGGCTGGCCCTATGACTCCAGTTTTAACTTAAATATTTTATTAATTATCTTGATGTAAAGAGTGTAGTAGGAATCATCTTTTCTCCTAGATATGTCCCTAGCTGTCCCAGCCCTATACATTGAACAACCTGTCTTTTTTCCTCTGATATGAGATGCCATTTTATGATACACTAAATTCCCATATTAATTTGGGTCTATTTCTGAGTTCTTTGTTCTCTTCTATTGATTTGATAGAATATTCTCCAGTATTTCCCTATTTTAATTACGTTTTCACATACAGTAGTGCTGATGTTTTCTCATGACTCTTTTTTAAAGAGAATTTCCTAGATATTTGTGAATGTTTATATTTCCATGAATTTGAGAATAAGCTTGTGTGGTTCCAAATAAAAAGCTAACTAGGTATTTAAGTATAAAGCATAATTTAAGGAGAATTAAATTTTTTATGAAATTTAAAATCAACATTTTCCAATTCAGGAATGAGGTTTTTCATTTCCATTTCATGGAAATGTTCCTCAGTAATATTTAAAAATTCTTCATATGGACCTTGGACGTTTATTGCTATTACAAGTGGTTTTCCCCTTCATTATATTTCTAAACTTCTGGTTGTCTTATATAGGAATGCTATTAATTTGCCATACGAAGTATGTATCAGCAATCTTACAGAATTCTTACTACTTGCAATTTGTTCTGTTGATTCTCCTGGGTTTTCAAGTTATGTGATCACATTATTTTACATTACTGATACTGAATTTTACTTCCTGTTTTCTAATTTGGTGCTTCATTTAGTTTTCTTACTTAACTACTTTAGTTAATACTTTATCTAACTGCTCCTTACTCTAGTGAGAATCCTAAAGTTTTACCATTAAGCTAGATGATGAATTTAGTTTGAAATAAGTAGAAAAAAATCAAAAGACAAAATAGAGCCCGTGGCTCACTTGGGAGAGAGCGGTGCTGACAACACCGAGTCAAGGGTTAAGATCCCCTTACTGGTCATCTTTAAAAAAAAAAAAAAAAAAGACAAAATAGGCATTTCACAGAAGAGGAAATAAAAATGACTAATGAATATATGAAAAGCTGCTCAGTCTTATCTAGAGCATTATTAAACTGTCCTTTAAATGCTAAAATCCAGATTTCTATCCTTGGTCCACTGCTTTTATGACTGGATACTCTTTTGGCCATTGCCCACCACAGGCTGGTGGCTCCCAAGTCTACAGCTCCAGGACTGACTTTTCCCAGAGCATCTAATTTGTATATTCAACAGCATCCTAGATATCCTCGCTTGTATTTCCTGCAAGCACCTCAAACTCAACACACTCCAAACTGAACCAGTCATCTCAACCACCAAACTGCTACTCTTAGTGAGATGCACCTCATCTGCCCTCTCCTCCCAGGTGAAGCCTCTTCCCCCTTCTCCATCCTGCCCATTCAATCAATCAAGTCTTGCAATGCATTTACCTTCTAAATATTTGCTTTAATTATCTCCCTTCACCTCCCATCCATTGTCCTGGTTCAGACCTTCATATACTCCCCTACATGGGTTATTGCAAGGGCCTCCTCGATGAATTTTCCTTTTCCATTCCTGACCTTTTTAGAACCAGCTTCCAGAATTATTGCTGTCAAGGTGTATTTCCAAAACACAAATTCAGCCATATCACTTTCCTTCTTCAAACCCAGAAGTGGTTCCCTATTGCCTCCAGGGTGGAGTCCAAGCTCCCAACTGGGTCTACAGGGCTCCTGTGGCCTGTCCCCACCCAGCCTTCCGTGCTTTCCCTGCAGTCCTTCTTGGCTGCTCTGCTCTAGTGATGCTGAAGCCTGTGCTGGTCAACTTAACCACTGCCCAACCTCTGGGTCTAGATGGCCTGCATCTCCTCTCAAAGTGTGCTGGTTACCACTTGCCACGTTTTGACTTGAGGTTTTTATATGTTTATCAAACCAATATGTGCACATGGTTAAAAATCAAATTGTATCAAAAGGTTGGTAATGCAAAAGGTTGATAAGGAATAAAACCCAACCTACGCCTACCTTTCCCATCCCCAGGCCACTTCCTGGAGGCAACAACTTTTAACTCAGCTGTTTCTTCTCGTATTTACTTTTATATCTCTAAATAACATATAAGTGTACTTCAAAAAGTTAATGGAAAGATTTGTATTATCTTTATTTATTTATTGTTTTAGTAATTATGCATATTCACGGGGTACAAAGCTGACCATCACCACCTGTGCCCAAGATGTGGTGATCAGATCAATACTATCAGCATGCCTGTCACCACTGTGAGGAAAATGGAGACAGACTGGTTGGGTTCCCTCACCTTATATGCAGCTGAGCATGGCACAGCTTGCCTGTTGTAAATATGTTAATTGTGCATGTGTGCCCAGGTGTTCCTTGGCTATCTGACTCTAATATAAAAGACAATGGCTCTGATCCGCTGAAGGGCTGAGCTCACCTCTGAACAAAGCATGTCAACCTTGCCAATGGCTCCCAGGATCTTTTTCCAACTACCTAGCTTGCAACCTGCATATGAGGGGTCTGTGACCCAGTCTGTACAGAACAGGTTTGATGGGTCTGTGACCCAGCCCAACAGCCACAACTTGCAATTATTCCCCATGTCCCTCACCCAACTTCTCTCCAACCTCCTTCCTCCTCCCGGCAGCCTTTCCCCGACCTTCTCCCAGCCCCCAGTAACCCTAGGTATGCTCTCTCCCTCTGCAAGTTCAACACACCACTGTGGTCTTTCTTTCCTTCCTTCTTTCTCTCTTAACTCCCACTTGTGAGTGAGGACATGTGGTATTTCTCCCTCTGTGCCTGGCTTATTTCACTTAACATAATTTTCTCCAAGCTCATCCATGTTGCTGCAAATGGAAGAATTTTATTCTTTTTTATGGCTGAGTAGTATTCCATAGTGTATATATACCACATTTTCCTTATCCAGTTGTCCATTGATGGACATTTAGACTGGTTCCATATCTTGGCTGTTGTAAATAGAACTGTGATGAACATGGGAGTGCAGGCATCCCTTTGACATGATGATTTCCATTCCTTTAGGCATATACCTAGAAGTAGGATTTGTATTATCCTTAAATTCTATTTTTCCATGAACTTTTTGAAGTACCCTTGTATTTATAAGGTACGTCTTGATTTATCAAATTTTTACATCATTTTTACTTATATGACAGATGAGGGTTTAGCTCTATTACACGGCCCATGCCTTGCCTCTCCCATTCTATCACTATCTTTGGTTAATGTTTACATTATTATGACTGTAGAAACATTTTCATTGAAGAATCAATTAGGGTACAAGGATTAAATTTTATTTGTGTGTGTACATTTTTGGTTTTTCAGGAATTTCTAATTGTCTTTTTTTTTAAAGATGACCGGTAAGGGGATCTTAACCCTTGACTTGGTGTTGTCAGCACCACGCTCAGCCAGTGAGCAAACCGGCCATCCCTATATAGGATCCGAACCCGGGGCCTTGGTGTTATCAGCACCGCACTCTCCCGAGTGAGCCACGGACCGGCCCTCTAATTGTCTTTATTTAACTTTTGTCGTGATCTCTTTTAAACAATCCCCCATGCTTCCTTTGGAAGCTCTGGCACCTCAGGTTCTTTATCGAGTCTCCCTTTTTTTAGGACACCCCCTGCCATAAGCCTTCTGTCCTTGGGCTGCAAGCTGGATGGCAGTTCCCCGTGCTCACTGCACAGCTATCAGCCTTTTCCTGATTGCTCTCCAAAATGAAGACACTGCTTCTGGATTTTTTGTCCACCTTTCTTGGCTTACTCCTTTATTTTGCTGGAACACATTATTAATAACTTCCTCAAATAGGATCCTTACACATTTGAAAAATGTCTATATTCTACCCTAATGTTTGATGGTAATTTGTCTGGGTGTTGAATTATGGGTTGAACTTACTTTCCCTCTGAATTTTGAAGGCCTGTTTCCTCTGCATTCTGGGGTCTGGTGTTGCCATTGAGAATTCTCCATTGGACACAGGTTGGCTCCATATCTTGGCTACTGTAAACAGTGCTACAATAAACATGGCAGTGCAGATACCTCTTTGACATATTGATTTCATTTCCTTCAGCAATGGATACACTAACTACCCTGACACAATTAATATACAATATATGTATGTATCAAACCATCAGATTGTAGCCCATAAATATGTATAATTACAATGTGTCAATTAAAATGAATTTTTAAAATGTTAAAAAGAAAAAAAAAAGACTTCTCATGCCTCTATAATGTTCGTTGGAATTTTATATTTTCTCTATGGAAGTTTTTTGGTTATTCTCTTTGTACCTGATATAATGAAATTTTAGGTTGACATACATTGCTGTACATCTATTTTCATTCTTTGTGCTGGGCGGACTCAGTGGACTCTTTGAAAACCTCTAAACTTCAGGGTTGAGAATTTTCCTGTTATTTATTTGATCATTTCCTCCCCTCGATTTTCTTTGTTCTCTCTTTCTGGGGCTCCCATTAGTCCAATATGAACCTACCAAATTGATTCTTTTTTCATTTCTATTATCTTTTCCACCTGTCTTGTTATTCGGTCTTCTGGGAGATTTTCCTTAACTTCATCTTCCAATTATATTCAATTTTTTTTTTTTTTGTCTTTTGTCTTTTTCCGTGTCCGGCAACGGATCGCAACCCTCAGTGTTGTCCCCGTACCGGACCGGGACTGGCAACGGGATCGCAACCCTCGGTGCTGCTCCCGCGCCTCGCTCAGCCAGTGAGCGGGAACCGGTCTGTATGTGGGATCCGAACCCTCGGGTGGGAGCGCCGCCGCGCTTCCCAAGTGGTGCACTATCCAGTGCGCCACCGGGCCGGCCCCAATTATATTCAATTTTTATCTTCTACTTTCTGGGAGGTTTTCTTAGCCTTATCTTCAGTTCTACCAAATATTTTATTTTGGCAGCCATTTCTAAAATGTTTTCATTTACAAGAGCACTTCTTGTCCTCAGAGTTTTCCTTTTTAGTACTGTCTTTGTGGACATTAATTAGAGGTTTTGTTTGTTTCTTTCATTTTTAGTTCTTTTCTGATCCTTACATTATTTCCATTTCCTGAGAGGTCTTCTTTTTCTTTGTTTTCTCTCAATTTCCATGACAGTCTCTCATGTTGGAGATTCTCCTTAGGGGGTGGATTATCTCTGACTATATTTATACGTGTATTTAAGAATAAGACATCGATCATTTGGGAGCTGCGTGTCTGTGAATGAGGTTTTCTCAGTAGCTGAGCTTGTCTTCTGGGTTCTCAGTGGGACCACTGCATACCTGTTTTCTGGGGCCACTCAATCTTCTTGAGAACAAACCTCTAATCTCCTGGCTGAGGGGTAGAGCCCTGGCTGTAAATATTTTATTTGGTGGTAGGGGTTGATTGGTATACAAGTGGACTTTTAAATAATCCCCCTGGGCTGGCCTGTGGCTCACTTGGGAGAGTGTGGTGCTGACAACACCAAGGCCATGGGTTCAGATCCCCTTAGCAGTCATCAATCAATCAATCAATCAATCAATAATCCCCCTATTCTGGAACCAGCTCTCATTACTGCTTCTGCCACACCTGGCCCTCTCAGGTTCTCCAGGGGCAAATAAGCTCCTTCTACTCCACACCCCCTTCTTCAAGCTCTCTAAGCTAATATATCCTCCCCTCTTCTATATAACAATTCCACACCCTCATCTGCTCTTAGTCTTCTGGAACTTGATGGAAGCATCTCATCTACTGATGGTCTGTCTTCACCATTGCATGTTAATGGGGTTTCTATTTTAAATAAAATCCCCTTCTTATCAGTCTAAAGGGGTCTTGGGAGGGAAGAGAGATAGGAATGTGTGTTCCACCCTCCGTTGGTGGGACTCTTTCACTGCTGGCTGAGCTCTCAGGGACAACAGCTGTTTCTAAATCATCTTTGTGTCTCCAGAGCTGAGCACAATGAACGGCATTGGTCAGTCAACAGTCTGTAAAATATACATTAAATGCTAGTGAATCTACTGGTCTTTGTGCACCCTTCATGCTTAGTACAGTGCCTAGATCATCCAGGATAACAAGGAGGCACACAGATCATGTCACGCCCAGAATGGTGAAGGGCCTGTAGCTATTTTGTCTGGAGAAGAGAAGATGGTGGGGGATAGAGGGAGAGGGAGAGGTGTATGGGGTTTATTGTCATCTACAAATATCAGAGAATCTCATGTAGAAGAATTGACACTTCCTCAAGCTCAAGCGTTCAGATCCCCGTACTGGCCAGGCCCCCCCCCCAAAAAAAAAGAAAAGACACATATGTGGCCTCAGAGGACATGACCAGGACTAGTCAGAAGTGGAGATACTCAATGACAGGTTTGGCTCCTTGTATGAAACAGACCACCTGGAGAGGTGATGAGTTCCCCACCCAGGTGATGTTCAAGCAGAGTTGGACAACCAGCTATTATAGTTGTTGTAGAGAGAATTAAACTCACTGGGTGAAAGACTGGGACTAGGTACTTTTTAAACTTTACCAGAATTGAAACATCCTCTTTTATAGCAAATATTTGAAAATGTCCCCTTTATTATCCTGAAATAAAATAACAAAATAAAACCTTCTTTTTAAAAATAATATATTTTTAAAATCATTACAATTCCATAATTGATACATAAAATAAAAATGACATAATTTAGGGCCGGCCCAGTGGCTCACTCGGGAGAGTGCGGTGCTGATAACACCAAGGCCCCGGGTTCGGATCCCATATAGGGATGGCCGATTAGCTCACTGGCTGGGCGTGGTGCTGACAACACCAAGTCAAGGGTTAAGATCCCCTTACCGGTCATCTTTTTAAAAAAAAAAAAAATGACATAATTTATAAGAATATGCATTTTGACATGTAAATGTTCAGGCATAGTTATGCATAATAGAATGAAATAATGACATGCTTGCACCTATATGTGGAATCTTCATGAGTACAACTTGTGCAAACACAGACTGATATGGTATGTGTTTTCAATGACTCGATTATTGTGAGGAGTTTTGCCTTCAAAGATGTTATTTTCCAAAATGACACACAGCTCTTAGTAAAGTTCTGAAGTACAGTCTGATTTATATATAGAAACAGTCCTAGACGATTCAACTGTTTATATGTAAACCATAGTTCATAGGTAATTCTGAATAGGTTTTTACTACTTACAAGGCATTTGAAAGCTGTGTGAGACAAGGGACATGTCTTTGCCATATAGGACTGAATTGTGTGTTGCCCTAAATGTCAGCAGCATTCCTTTAATCATTGTGACAATCAGAAGTGTCCCCACGTATCTCCAAAATGCCCCAAGAGGTCACTGCTGCCTGAGAACCACTGGACTAGATGATTGCTAAGTTCCCTTCTAATCCTAGGATGCTCAGATTCCTTCAGGAGCTGGAGGGTCAGCATGGGGCAGGTGAGTCTGGTGGTCCCCTATCTCCAGAGCCATCTGGGGTGGTGGACACAGAGAAGCAGCTGCCGCTGGAGGCATCTGTGAAGACTGTCTCCTTTCAAACAGATCTGGCACAGCCAAAAAACCAGCAGCCCCATTGCCCATAATCCCCCTGAAGGAGGTTCGGTGAGTGGGTATGACTGCCCCTGCCTTTGACCTTCCTGAGACAAAGGGCAGGAACACTTGACTCTGAAGATGGTGTCAATGGCCTTCTCCACAGCACCCTTGGTGTCCTTCCTTACTTGCCCTTTAGCTTGGCTTATCCCCAAACCTGAAGGAAACCTGCCACCTTCATTCTCCTCACATGAGCCTTCGTGGCTGGAAAAAATGCAAGGCCACGGCAGGCTGCCGGGGGGGCCCCTGCAGATGGGGCCACCTCCCTCCTGTGTCCCAGTCTCCAGAACCTCAGCCATCAGCTCAGGCTACCACTTTGCACCTGGTCAGAGAATACGGATACTTTAACAACCCTCTCCCCTCCAACTTTAATTCCTCCCTCTGTGTGCTCTGACAGCTCCTCCCAGCACCTCTGAATGCCCTCTGTGGTTATCTTCCCCCCTTCTGCATCTTTAACCACTTTTAACTCTTTCCTCGCAGCTCAGAAACTAATGGGAAACAACCCCCGCCTTGGTCCTACCCCTCTATCGAAGGGCTGTTCTGTCCCCCCCTCTCTCTTTCTACTCATGTTGGTGATTCACCTACACTCTGTGTCCTCGTCCTCAGCACCCTGGGCCCACTGCAGGCTGTCCCTCTCCCCACCACACCACTGCAGCCACCAGGTCACCAATGGCCTAATTAGCAACTTCTGTTTCCAGTCATCATCTCCTAGTTAAATTCTCTGCAGCACTTTATTCCATGAACCGTGCTCTTTTCCCTGAATGTCTGTTTGTGTTTTCAGGTGTGCTTTTTCCTTTTCTGGTCCATCCTTTCGGGGTCGTCTTTGTTGGTTCCTCCCCCTTGTCTTCCTCTAGTCTCCGTTTGAATGGTGAGGTCCCAGCCTTCTGTTTGTCCTTTTCCTCTCCCTTTCCTTCTTTAGAGGATCTCACTCAGTCCTATGACTTTGATGTTGTTAACTCCTGGTTCTGTATCCAACCTGAACTCTCTTCAGCTCCAGTCCCAAATATACAGCCGCCTGCTCAACCTGTCCAAACTTGCTCGCCTCCCGGGCTGTTTAGCTCATTCAATGGTGCCCGCTCCACTTCGTTGCCTGAACTGTACACCTGGGAGTCATGCTCAGCTTCTCTCCCTCCCACCTGCTATGGTTTGAATGTGTCCCCCCCAAAAGCTCATGTGTTAGAACTTGGTCCCCAGTATAGCACTGTTGAGAGGTGGGACCTTTGGGAAGTGACTGGGTTATGAGGGTTCTGCCCCCATAAATGGATTAACCCTTTCATGGATTAATACAATGATGGGTTAAGAGAGTGGGGTAGTTATCAAGACAGAGGGTCTATTATAAAAGCCAGGTTGGCTGTCTCTCGTGAGGCCCCTTGCCATGTGATAGCCTGTATGACCTCAGGACTCTGTAGAGTCCACACCAACAAGAAAGCCCTCACCAGATGCAGCCCCTGGACCTTGGACGTTCCAGCCTCCAGAACTGTAAGAAATAATTTATTTTCTTTGTAAGTTACCCAGTCTCAAGTATTCAGTTAGAACAACAGAAACAAACTAAGACACCACCCCATATGCAGTGGGCCCCGGAATCCTGTGGATCTTCTCTCGGAATCATCTTCTGAACCAGGCCTCCTCCCCATCCCCTCTGCCACCCCTTGTCATTAGGCCTCTGGACTCTAAGAATCCCAACTGATCTCCACCACCACCAGGTTCCCTCTATTCCATTTCTTCCACTTACTCTCCTCGAGTTCTCTACCAAAAGGACCAATCTGACTCATGACATTCTTTTTTTTTTTAAAAAAAGATGACCGGTAAGGGGATCTTAACCCTTGGCTTGGTGTTGTCAGCACCACGCTCAGCCAGTGAGCAAACCGGCCATCCCTATATGGGATCCAAACCCGTGGCCTTGGTGTTGTCAGCACCGCACTCTCCCGAGTGAGCCACGGGCCGGCCCGACATTCTTTTTCTTACCTAAAGCCTCCTCCTCTGAAGGACACAGAATGCCCTTCACCATCCTACTCTGCCCACCTCTACTGCGGCCATCCTAGCCTCTGTAAGCCCTGAACATACCAGACCCTGCAAGACGGTTCCTTTGCTCCGCAGGACAGTGGAGAGCACACTCCTTGTGCTCTGTCATACAGAATGCTTCTCAAGCTCCTGCAGGCACTGGCATTGCCCTTGTGTTATAACCGACAGCTGTATGCTTGCCTCACCCCTCAGCCTCATTCCTCTTTGAATAAGTGGTGCCAGGCATGGTGCTGGCCCACAGCAAGTGCTCAGTGATTATCAGTAAAATGACTGAGAAAATGAATGAGCAGAGGAATTGATTCAAAAATTATGCCCACATCTGCCTCTTCATCATATCATTCCATAGGCCAAATTTTATGTGTATACAAATTACCTGGCAATCTTGTTAAAATACTGATTCTATTCAATAGGTCCAGGGTGGGGCCCGAGATTCTGCATTTCTAATGCATTTCCAGGTGATCTTGATGCTGCTGGGCTACTGACCACACTTGGAGGAGCAAGGTCCTATCCCATGTTAATGATTTCCAAACTGTGCTGAGTATTAGAATCACCTGGAGAGCTTTTGCGTCTCTCGATTTTCACAAATTAAATCAGAAAGTCTGGGGGAGGGAACTAGGTGTCAGTGTTTTTAAAGATCCCCAGATGATTCCAGTGTGCAGTAAAACCCAGGAACCTCTGGCTTCTGCCATCTCTTACTTCAACACCGATGATTCTCAGAGCTGGATGCTGCTTAGAATCACCTGGGAAGCTTTTACTAACTACCAATGCCTGGGCGGCACGGAGATCAATTAAATCAGAATCTCCGGAGGTTGGCCCTGAGTATTTTTAAAGCTCCCCAGGTGATTTTCACACGCAGCCAGGGTAAGAGCAATTGTTTTCAGTCTCTGCCTCCAAGGAATGGCTGCAGATATGAAGGGTCATGCGTCCAGAATAAAGAGTAGGTGTGAAGTCAGACCCGAGTCCTGGCTCTCCAGCTATGCACTGTATAAACTTGGAGAAGTTAATTTTGCCTCATCTCCAAAATGGGATTAAAAATACATGCCCCCTCCCAATTTTAGTGGTGACTTCTGGAAGACCAGAATGGAATTTGGAAAAGTGCCCACATAGCAACCTGTCTTCACCTCTCTAATATGTAATGACCACTTGTGTCCCCACCTATAAGGCTGGCTTTAAAGGCCCAATGTGGGTGCAAGAAGTCTCTACCATGCTTGAACTCCCAGCTGCAAGCCCAGCAATGGAGCAGATGGTCCAGTACCAGCCCAGGCCACCAGAGGGGAAGTCACAAGGACTTGTATTCACAGGCAGACTGAGAGATGCAATGAAACATAGCCCCTGCGAAGCAGTCTGGCCGGCAGCCTGGACGCTGCACAGTGGGCTGGTTGGCCCTGCGCAGGCACAGGGCACACACACTGTTCTCAGCACGCACTGCGGCACCGCCACCTGACCCATGGCAACGAGCCTGCAGATTCACACTAGACTCTCCTCTGAGTTTCCTCTGTAAATCTACGCTGGTGCTGAGGGTGGAGCACAGAACAAACACAGAAAGCTTCGGTTCAAATCCAGCCTGCTACCCCGGCTGCTCGAGCTTGGATCTCAGTTTCTTTGGCTGTTGTCATTATTATTTCCTATTTCATCAGCGTCACGTATACAAATGCCAAGTCCCACCAAGCTGGCACACTGTTGTCTCTGGAGGCAGCAGAAATCCAGGGCCTTAAGGTACAAGGGGCTGGGAACAGAGGAGACAGATTCTAGTGTGGACAGGTTCTGGATCGTAGGTATGAAGAATCTTGAAATATATTTATATTAAATTGTTGGTATTCATCTGAAATTGAAATTTAATTGGGTATTTATTTGCTAAATCCAGCAACCCTACAGAAGGGGAAGGAAGGAGTTAAAAGGCTTAGTAAATGCTCAAGGTTCAAAGAGACAGGCCTAGAGGTGGAGGGGCTGCCTGGGTGAGCTGGGTTTGGGCTGAGGGCTTCAGGGCTCTGAAAACCAGATGGAAAAAATACACAAACTTTTCTGTTCCCAGGGCATTTTCTGGAAATAGGCCTTATCCAGCAAAGTCCAGCCAACACCCTGAGGCAAATGGGGCTGGGCTGGGGGCTGGGGAAGGGTCTTGGTCCACATGCCTACCATCGATTCACCCCAAAGGAATAAGTCGATGTGACTCTCCCCAACTCTACAGGAACAAAAATGCTCTCTACCACCTGCCTTTGAAGCTTCAGCCTGCATGGGTGGGGCCTCATGTTCCATAGGTAGAGTCCCTGAGGACTCACAGCATGACAAAACTGAAAGAGACTTCCAGCTCATCCAGCCCCTCTGGTAACTGCTGAGAAGTCTGAGCCTGGAGAAGGACGAGTTTGCCCAAAGCCACACAGCGAGGGAAGGGCTGGGCTGGACCCCAGGTCTCCCCACCCATTTGTCAGCTCTACCCCATACTCTTGAACCCACCCTGACTGTCAGAATAGAAAGCCTGGTGACAGTATGCAAATCCATTCACCAGCTCCACAGTCTGGAATCAAGAGGCACCAGAGAGAGCCTTAGGTCTTCTCCAGTTACATCCCAACTAGAAGCAAAGCTGCAGAGAACCCTGTCCTGAAAGGGCATCTGGAGACGACCATGTGCCCGACCCGGCCCGCTCACTGTATCTGCTGCAGGTGGAGGGTCCTCACTGGTGGACATTACAGAGCAATGCGCTATGGGGTCAGGAGACCTGGGCACTAAGCCTGATCCTGATGGTCTTGGCTCATACCCAGCCTCAGTTTCTTCATCTATGGAATGGAACCACCTCACAGGTGTCATGAAGATTAATGAGATTGGGCACCAGGCCTGAAGCACCCTATTATAAGGCTGAGAATTTCGAGTGCTGCCTTGACATTTTTTTCCCTTGATATTTTTGAGTTCCCCTGCTCTCTCTGATATGCCCCCTTCATGGAAATGTGTCCCCACCTGGCTAGTTCCCCTATCTGGCAGGCCAGCTGCACCCCACCTGATTTTCTACCTAATGGGTCTCATCTCCCCACCAGCCCACGAAATTATTCAAACAAGCCAATCACAACCTCCTATAGGAACCAGGGGACACCCCACCCTCCTTTCACTATGAGGCCTGCCTCCCACATCCCCCGCTGGCTCACTGTGCTCCTGAGTGCAGCTGCAGCCCTCACGTGGCCCTGCATGGCAGGCAGTGTCCTCCTCCCCTGGCTAGGAATGCAGGTGACTAACAGACCATTATCAGTCACCTCTGTCCACTATCTGGTGCTGTGTGTTCAGTCACTCATACTGCTTAGGGCAGGGGGTCCCTCCTTCACCAACAAGGTGAATAGGAGATGGCCAGAACAGGTAACAATAAGACTGTGGACTCTGATGCTAACAAACACTCTAAATCCTTATCCTTCTGTGGAGGGGTCCTCCTTGTATTCCTGAATTCCTGGGCTTCCATTCACAGAGCAAGGTTAAAACCCTGACATCGGGCCAGCCCGTGGCTCACTCGGGAGAGTGTGGTGCTGATAACACCAAGGCC
>NW_007741108.1:0-663 GCF_000696425.1 Galeopterus variegatus | reverse complement strand
GCCCTGGGTGTCCTCCTGTTGGCCTTTGGTCCTTGTTGACCACAGAGATGATGAACAGGCAACCGTGCACTGACCTTCGTGGACAAACCAACCCAGCTGTCCCCATCAGGAAGGAGCCAGACGGAAGAACAAGTTTTGGAGAGAACGGGCCTGGCCTTACTCCCTTGGGACCTGTGCAGTCCTCCTTTTGCACGTGCTTTTCTCTCCATGAGCTTCAGTGGCCTTATGTGTACAACGGACTGTCGTGAAGGTGGCAAGAGATGGTACCTAGAATGTTCTGGAGAAATGGCGTGTGCTACTCCTGCCTCTGCCCCAGCATGTGGTTCTCTCAGCAATAAGTGAATCCACACTCCCCATCATATACACACTCCCTGGTGATATATGTGGGAAAAGCTGATCAAGGGACACTCAGAAAACAGTGACGTTTTGGGGCCTTGGCCCCATAAGGATGGCATTTGTGTTCTCCCTCCACATCATCGGACTCTGGCCCAAACCCCCCAAACCAGCTCTCTAGTGCCTTCAGATGCAAGTTCAATCTAATGGTGGGGGAGCGGGGTGGGGCTCATGCTATGTCTTTGCTTCCCTCTCCTTAGGCATCTTCCCTAGCAGGACATGTACCAGGCCATGTGGTCTGGGCTCCTGCCATCCCTACCCTTCCTTCAC
>NW_007741107.1:27258-30796 GCF_000696425.1 Galeopterus variegatus | reverse complement strand
TGCCTTCTGGTTCTGCTCAGGCTCAGGCCTGGATTTACTGTTTCCATATTTCAGTGGATGGCATTGGGCCCATCTGACTTCATGACTTGGAGGGCCCAACAGAACCCAGCTCCTGATAGGCAGTTCCAGAGGCATGGTCACTGGTCCCTTGGTACCCCACCCATGCCAGGCTCTCTATCTCTGTTTCTCAAAATACATTTAATTCTCTGCTACAGATAGTATGGACTTTTTCCATGGTGGTTCCCCCTCAGCAGGGTCATGAGCAAGAACTGAGATGTTGAGTGTGATGTTAGCAGCACAGAACTCAATGCATAAGACAACGGCTCATACAAGCCTCTTCCCCATCCCCTGCAGCTCAGAACACAGCGTCTGGGCAGATCGCAGTGATGGCTGGAGAAATATCTCCCAGGAATGTACCTGGATCCATTCTCTGTGATTTTTAACAATTGGGGATCTGAGAGGAAAATGCACATAAAAGGGGGGATTGAGGAGAAGAGAAAGCATCCAACAGGGGATGGACAATTTTCCAGCATCTTCGCTATCAGGGAAATGGCAATGGCCAACTCACACTATTCCCAGACTCCAGCCACACTCCTCTTCACTTCTGCATCCACTTTAATCCATGATTTATGAATGGAATTAGTAAGAATCAATCAGGCATGGCTATGCCTACAGTGCTTTGTTCAACAACAGATGTTTCCCATAGTAATTATGTTAGAATAATAACAACACAGGAAAATATGCCCGGTCATCAGTACTGGATCATGAGTGCTAACAAGACTGATGGTTTCACCAAGAAAACTGCTGGTGCAGGAGGCTGGGAGAAAGGGCACTTACGCCTAGGGCTGGCCCCACTTTCTGCATGCTTTGCAATCAGCCATTCCAGTTTTCTGTGTTTCAGTGTCCTCCACTGGGAAATGGAGGAATTTCTCTACTTTGGTTAGTTCTATAAGACACAGACATCCTGGGGGAATGGGTCCGGGGAAGGAAGAAAGTGCTTCTCATTGTAAACAGTCCACAGTTCCCCCAAGTTATGGATGGTGTAATTTAGTTAGTTTGTTTTTAGTGCTGTTCTGATCCATTTCTGAGGCTCCTGGCTAGAGCAGGGGCAGTTCCCCTTGTTCGGCATCTGATTTATTCCACACCCCCTACCACTTCCTTTATGGGGTCACCACACTCCAAGCCATGGTGCACCTAAGTGCTCCGGGGTCAGGTACAAAACAACTATGCCCTGTGCCCAAAAGCCCAAGAAAATATTCAAATTGCCAGTCCACAGGGAGCCTTCAAAACCTCACTAACCATCCACAAGCCTACCCACTTGCCATCTGTGAGCTGCCCCTGCAGCCTCAGCTTGCTACGACCCTGCCCAGGCGTGCAACCTCTATGTATCCTGCCTGCAGCCTTCTCTCCTTTGGAGCTATAAAGAGCTCTGCCTTTCATCTTCCTGAATGTTGGTGTGTTGTGCCCTTCCATCAAAAAAAAACCTTTGGATCATATAAAACAACTGCTAGCGTGTGGGCTCTAGAGGTGGAGAATCTGCACCCTGTCCAACCTTAGTGGTCCCCCCACTGGTTAGTCAGTCTGCTGCTCATTCCAGCTCCTCATTTTCTTCTGTGTCCCGCGTGCAGACTAACAACAGTCCAGGAGCTACTCCCAACTCAGCATCCCTGGACGGAAGTGCTCATGCCCCAAAGCTTGTAACTGCATCTCTGTGCTCCTCTCTCTCCTCCAAGATAAGGAGTTAATAATTCCATCTTTTCCAGGGGCTACTGTGAGAAAAGATCCAGACTCTTACAGATGTTCATGAAGACAGCCCTTGTGGTTACTATAAATGCTATGAAGCTTCCCCGTGTGGGGGGCACAGAACTGTTCACACACACACAGAGGAAACAGGAGACAGAGCCAAAAGCTTCTATCAGGTGGTCTTAGCAGGCAAGGGAGAGCAGATAGAGTTTGGACTCTGGCCCCACATTCCTGACAGCATTCAATCTGGGCCTTTTGATGTTGTGTCCAAAAAAAAGTCTACACATCCAGTGACACAGCCACACTGATGGGACTGAGCAAAACACACCTTCCTCACACCACTAGAAATTCCTGACCACATTTCCTGTACTGCACTTGGAATGATGTTTCCAAACCCTGTAAATAGCTTGTGAATTATGTATTATACCTTTGGCAATTTAAAAGCACTTGCTTGTTCAAATGTGAACATTCAAAATATACCACATATTTGGAAACGCCATATTGGCTTTATTTATTCATTTATATTAAAAAAAGAAATCTGGAGAAGAAATTGAAATGGTCTGGTCCTCTCTTTAAATCAGAGAAGCCCTGATGAGGCCCCAGTATGGCCAGGACTCTGGTGGATAACCTGCAAAGAAGGCCTGTGATCTTCTAACGTTTGAAATTTCGAGCTGAATTCTGTGAACTTGTGCAGTTTTTGGAGAGAGGGTCCTCTGACTGAATTAGGTTATTAGAATGGAGGAAAGGGGCAGAACAGGACAAGAAGTGAAACGGGTCTGGAAAGAAGGCGCTGGACCCGGAGGCACCGCGGTACGTTCCCACCCGCCGGCGCTAGAGGGCGCGCCCTTCCCCCGACTCGCGGNGCAAAACACACCTTCCTCACACCACTAGAAATTCCTGACCACATTTCCTGTACTGCACTTGAAATGATGTTTCCAAACCCTGTAAATAGCTTGTGAATTATGTATTATACCTTTGGCAATTTAAAAGCACTTGCTCGTTCAAATGTGAACATTCAAAATATACCACATATTTGGAAACGCCATATGGCTTTATTTATTCATTTATATTAAAAAAAGAAATCTGGAGAAGAAATTGAAATGGTCTGGTCCTCTCTTTAAATCAGAGAAGCCCTGCTGAGGCCCCAGTATGGCCAGGACTCTGGTGGATAACCTGCAAAGAGGGCCTGTGATCTTCTGACGTTTGAAATTTCGAGCTGAATTCTGTGAACTTGTGTAGTTTTTGGAGAGAGGGTCCTCTGACTGAATTAGGTTATTAGAATGGAGGAAAGGGGCAGAACAGGACAAGAAGTGAAACGCATCTGGAAAGAAGGCGCTGGACCCGGCGGCACCGCGGTACGTTCCCACCCGCCGGCGCTAGAGGGCGCGCCCTTCCCCCGACTCGCGGCGCTGGTCTCCATCCTGAGAAAGGGGCCGGCAGGGGGCACACTAAATAGGAACAGGCGGGAGCTGAACCAGTGTGAGACCAAACTCTGCAACCTGTCCAGGTGGGGCGACCCTGCAGCACCTTAGGACTGGTGGGCAGAGCGGAGGGAGGTCTTCCCCGTGCACAGCTAGAAGAGATCTCATCTCTTACTAATCTTGAGAGTGCTTTTTACTTTGGGAAGTTTGCGGGGAGTGTTGGAACTTTAGTCCAGTACTCTTTGCAAAATCACCTCACGGGATGTCTTAGAGTCAGACTTCCGTCGATCTGAATCTCGGCTTTTCCCCTCGTTTTGTGACCTTGTAAAAGGAAATTCGCCTGTCTGGACTTCAGTTCCCTCCACCCAAGATAG
>NW_007741107.1:23388-26734 GCF_000696425.1 Galeopterus variegatus | reverse complement strand
AATCTTGAGAGTGCTTTTTACTTTGGGAAGTTTGCGGGGAGTGTTGGAACTTTAGTCCAGTACTCTTTGCAAAATCACCTCACGGGATGTCTTAGAGTCAGACTTCCGTCGATCTGAATCTCGGCTTTTCCCCTCGTTTTGTGACCTTGTAAAAGGAAATTCGCCTGTCTGGACTTCAGTTCCCTCCACCCAAGATAGAGATAATAAGCGCACCTAAGTGATAGGGTGGGGTGAAGATTAGATGAGACCCTGCACTTGCAGGTAGCCCACACAGCACCTGGTAGAGACACAAACGAGCACACGTGAGCACCCACACCCGGCTCCTTGAGCAAATTCTGCTCATGAAGAGAAATGTGCACTTTCCATAAAACCAAATAATGGCTTTGCACGGCTAATAAGCCTGAACTTTATTCTATTACTTGCTGGCAATTAGTGCTGGCTGTCGATCCAATTATCCAGGTCTAGAATTAGACTCTAAACCTGAGCTGAGGAGAGCTGATTTCAGCTGCTCCAACAACCTACCTAGCGGTAAAAGGACACATTCTTTTTTTTTTTTTCTAAAAGATGACCGGTAAGAGGATCTTAACCCTTGACTTGGTGTTGTCAGCACCACGCTCTCCCAAGTGAGCTAACCAGCCATCCCTAAATGGGATCCAAACCCATGGCCTTGGTGTTATCAGCACCACACTCTCCCGAGTGAGCCACGGGCTGGCCCCAAAGGACACATTCTGAGGTTAAAGGATTTCTGTCAGTTGGCCTCAAGGATACCACGAGCTAAAGCTACAGGTAGCAAAGAAAATACTATTTTCCCCCAAGCCCTAAGTAATTACAGTATGTCATTACATCCTGATGAGTATTTACCCAACAGAATGAAACAATGTGCAGATTCCTGATCCAGCCAAAAGCTTAACTGTCATTTAAATAGGGCATGATGTTTAAAATATTAATTTCATTATCTTCTAGCATCTTATAATTATGACTCTAAAGTATCATTCAGAATACATTTGCATGTGTAAAGAATTCATTTTTATTGTTTCTCTGTGGCAGAAATGGCTGTTGGTTTGACTTCTGAACTTGAATTGAGCATCTAGTTACTGAGAAAGAGATGATGTAATGTGCTTCTGTACTGAAGCCTGCTCAATGTTGGAGAGAGATACAACACAGAGAACGAAAGGGCAGCACACAAGGAAATGTCACATCTTGTATGCGTTCTTGACCTCAATGGGGTTTAATGACATTCACCCTTTCTTCTGCCAAGTCGGTCAATAGATTAAAAATCACTTCAGAATTCCTCAAAGTTCAGCACCAATCACAGAAGAAACACTGGAGATTATTACCTGACTGCAAAATTTTCAGGCTGGATTGGCTATTTCTGTAAGGCAGTGTATTCCAAAGAGCTTTGATTATGCACTTTTATCAGTAAGTGTTGGTACACACATATATAAAATAATAATTATTACAGTGGCTGTTAGTCCTTCCTACCAAATATTTCCAGCTTACTCCTTGACTAAAAACATGATAGGATTATAACTCTCAACCCTAACCCTGTGTATTAGTTAGGGTTCTCCAGAGAGAGAAAACCAATAGGAAATGTATATAAATATATCAGAGGGAATTTATTAGGGGAATTGGCTCACGTGGTTGAGAAAGCTGAGGAGTCCCATGATGGGCCGTCTGCAAACCGGATGCTGGGTGTGACTCAGTCCAAGTCCGAAAGCCTCAGAACCAGGGAAGCTGATGGTGTGATTCTCAGTGGGAGGCCAAAGGCCTGAGAGCCAGGGGTGCCACTGGTGTAAACCTTGGAATCCAAAAGCTGAAGAGTCTCAAGTTCAGATGTCCATGGACAGGAGAGAAGAGTATATCTGAGCTCCGGGGGATAGAGAGAGCGATTTGACTTTTTCCTCCATTTTTATTCTCTCCAGGTCCCCAGTGGATTGGATGGTTCCTGCCCACATTGAGGACAGATCTTTCCCACCCAGTCCACTCAGGCTCACATGCTAATCTCTCCTGGAAACACCCTCATGGACACACCTAAAAAGATAGCTTTACCAATATTCCTAACCTAGTCAAGTCAACACCTAGAATTAGCCATCACGCCATGTGAGCACAGTGGGCTGTGAGAAGTGGCATCTGCTGTAAGGCGGGCAAAGACTCAACTGGTTACGTCACTCACACTCCTTCCAGCATGGTCCAAGCCTCCACAGCTGCCAACCCCTGCACAACCTGGAGCTCTTTCCTCAGCGTTCTTAACCTCATTGC
This sequence comes from Galeopterus variegatus, assembly GCF_000696425.1. Taxonomy (NCBI): domain Eukaryota; kingdom Metazoa; phylum Chordata; class Mammalia; order Dermoptera; family Cynocephalidae; genus Galeopterus; species Galeopterus variegatus. The sequence continues at coordinate 24,475 of NW_007741107.1, read as the reverse complement.
CCACTGCTGCCCCCAGGTCACCTTGCTGACTCCGGTGCATCTCAGATATGCTCCCGACTTAAGGACTTTGTCATTCCCCTTCCCGCTCTCTGGAACACTGCCTTTCCCAGATGTCCCATGACCTACCCACTCACTTCTGGGTCCATGCTCGGATGTCAGCCTATCAACACCTCTGCTGATGATTCCCTTTCCAACTCCTGTCTGCACCACCAGCCACTCTCTATGCTCCACCCCTGCTTTATTTTTCCCCACAGCTCTTAAGCCCACATGACTTATTCTGTATGTACTGATTTTTTTTGTTTAGTGCCTGTCTTCTGCCTCAAAACTATCAGCCCTGTTTACTGTCTATCCCCAATGACCATCATATGGTAGGTGCTCAATAAATATTTGTTGGAGCAAAGGGTAAATAAACATCAAACACAAACTCAATGCACATACCAGCTGGATGATCTGGCCTCCCTTTGTCTACCTATACCCATTTCTGGAGAGTTGGGATTCTCCAGAGAAATCAGAAAACTAGATTTTTTTACATGTAAAACCTGTAAGCCATCAATTCTAAAGTACACAAATAAGTGCCACACACATCAAATAAAGCCTGTCTGCAGGCTGAATTGACCCCAGCTTTTCTCCCTTCCACATCCTAGCTCAGAGCCCATTTCAGAGAACTTGGTCCATAAATTGGATTGGTCATGACGAGAACAATGAGGACAGCTCACAGGTCTTGTCCTCTGTGCAGGCATCCTGACTTACAGCACTATAGCTTGAGTTGTCTTCTGGGATGGCTGCACCTCTGTGTGGCCTTACACAGAGACTTAGCCTCTTTGAACTTCTATGAGCTCATCTGTAAATGAATATGACAAACACAGTTTGCAGTTGGTTGTCAAGATTACAAAAAAAATGTTTGCAAGTTTCTCATGTCTGACACAATGACTGGTAGATGGTGATGTTTGATAGACAGTAATGCTTATTATTTTTGCTTCTCAGTACCAATCTTAGCACCTTAAGCACTCGTTGACAACAGGATAATAGTCTATTGGTAGGTGTTTTCTCTGCCCATATCTTACCCTTGGCTCATGAATGATTAGTG
>NW_007741107.1:9897-18378 GCF_000696425.1 Galeopterus variegatus | reverse complement strand
ACAGATAAAATATAAACATTACACAATCATAATGAGCACTATAGTATTAAATTTAGTGTGAAGCAGTAAAATTCACTCTGTCATTCCCTCTATCTTGAGGTAGAACCTGACATATAATTAATGAGACTACAAATTTCTTAAGTGTGTGTAACCTGATATTTTGGGTTAACTTCTATGTTAAATTCTGGGGTAATTTTCTATGTCAAAAATTACTGGGTAATTTATGTGGACTTCACTTGTTTCAAAGGAAAACAGATTTGTCAGTTGGTTAAAGCTAATGGGAGCTATTTATTTGTTTTCAGTTTCCTCAATCATTTATTGTTTCTGGTCTGTTTGGTGCCTCATATTTTATCACAAAGATGAGTTTATAGACCACAGGTAGCTGGCTCAGAGGAGGTGCCCAGCAATATGATGGTCAGGGGGAGGAATAATGGGGCTTCAAATTTCTGTACACTAAATCAGAACACGAAATGCAGAAATGAACTCACTCTACAAAACAGAGGTGTCCTCCAAAGCAGTCTGCCAGGGAAATTGCCAAAATGGGCCACATTTATTTTTTGTCTTTTTGTTTTTTTCGTGACCGGTAAGGGGATCACAACCCTTGGTGTGGTGTCACCCACACCGCGCTCAGCCAGTGAGCGCACCAGCCATTCCTATATAGGATCCGAACCCGCGGTGGGAGCGTCGCTGCCTCCCAGCGCCGGCCCTGGGCCACATTTTTGAAAAGATATCATTTTGACTTTCAAATTTCTTTATTTTCATTTCTCCTTTGCTTTCAATTGGTGGAGGCACTTTGAAATTCAGCTTAAAGTGCCCCTTCTCCCTGGTCTTTAAGGAGTTATCTGTGCATTATCAAATCTTCAAAAGAGAATGTCATGGTGAAATGGTTTGTAAGGTAAGACTCTTTGCCATGTGTTACCTCCACTCTCTAATACACTTTGTGATTTATGGATTTTTCTAAAACTGGGGGATGTCACAGTACACATGGGTTTTAGGAGAGGGGGCTGCGTGGATTTTGACTCCCTAGGCTCAAATCTCATCTCTGTCACCTGCTGCCAGTGTGGCCTCTGTCATTTCATTTTACTGTCTAAGCTTCAATCTCAAATACAAAATGAAGACGAAAATAGGATCCAACATACCATAAATCTCATCTCTGTCACCTGCTGCCAGTGTGGCCTCTGTCATTTCATTTTACTGTCTAAGCCTCAATCTCAAATACAAAATGAAGACGAAAATAGGATCCAACATACCATACAGAATGAAATTAAGGCAGCGCCTGGCATCTTTTATTATGACATTTAAGTTGTATGTATTCAGAATTTTTTTCTTCCTTCAGGTGTTCAGAAAAGGCTTGAAATATCCCTAAAGGAGTGGCAGGATAAGACATCTGTCAGAATGTGTGATGTCGAAGGATGTTCCGATGCCCTGACTTAGCCCCAACAATCCACAGCACGGGTGACATGCCTTTCAAGCATGTAGTCATCTTGGATTTCATACAGGACAGCATAGATTTAACTCAGTTGTTTAACAAATATTTGCTGAGTCCAACCATTGGCAAGACATTGTGTACAGGAGAATTAAACACAGGCTAAGTATCAGCTATCTCGTCTTATCTCACTTAGTTCTCAACCATAATCCTGCATGGTAGGTATTATTCTCTCCATTTTATAGATGTATAAATAAGTCAAGGAGGCTAGGTCACTCGTCCCAACATTCTGCACCATTTTAATGGCCAAGTCTGGATTAACATTTGTGTGTTTCTGATCCAGAGTCCACAGTGCCTTGGAGACATCTCCCTTGCCTTTTTCTTCTGCAGATTAGGAAGATTCAGACCAACAGCACTGCACTCGTTATTCCTCCTATTAGGTCCTTGCCCACTCAGTTCTCCAAATTAATCTCCCTCCTATCTCTACCTTTATTCCTCATGAATCATCTCAAAAGACACACTTTCACGAAATCTCAGCAACTTTCCTTCCTCTGACACTTCACAGGCAGGCCTGGCTTCACAGGGGTGAGTCCTGGACAGACTCCCAGGACTCCCAGGAGAATCCCATGGTTGGTTTCGTGCTCTGCCATCATCTTGACATTCTTAATAATTTAATCTTTTTGTTTTGTAAGTGAAGTCTGATGAGACAATGGGCATGCATATGAGCAGAGGAGCTATGTGGCATAGGTGTGTCTACCATCTCCTGCCATCCCATTCACATACAGCGTCAGTGATGCTCCACAAGGCCAGAGTGCTTGTGGATGCATGGTGAGTGAGCGTCCAGCAAGATTCAGAACACAAAGAAGCAGTGCATCTTCAATTGAGTAAGATGGACATTGCCAGCCCCAATAGGCAATGCACACCCTTTGCACCAGAACTTGCTTTTAATGTAAAAAGAAGGTGGCAGCAATCTAAGAAAGACAAGTGACCAAAGAACCCTGTCATTTATTTCTTACTCCCATTACTCCCCTGTATTAGCCAACACTCATGCTGAAAATGAGAACGTAGAAGGAAAGGGAAAGATAGAATTATCCACAGTTGCTTTTCTTTCCAGCCCTCCCTTATTCATCAGCAGCCTGAAGATAGAGATTTTTGGTAGAATGTGTGCATACCAAGAAGGGAAATAAAAACAGTTAAGCCAATTTCATGCAACATTTCCATTGTTCTGGCAAAAACAAAATACATATGCATTTATGAGCTATAAAATATAGATTTTTCCAACTCCAGGATTCTACATATGAGCTAAATGTGCTGATGTTTGCATTTAAAACCAGCATTGCACAATATAAAGATGAATGGCAAAATTTATGCTAATGGCTTAAAATTTTTATTTTTCTTTAGTTAGAACTACATTAAATAATAAATAAATAAACACCATGACAAGTTTAGAGAGAGGCCGTGGGAGAAAGGAAAATGCTTCATATTTTATTACCTTAAGGTACTTTTATCCTTTTTGTCCTGACTTTTGAACAAAAGGTGCTGCGTTTGCATTTTGTGCTAGGCCCTGCAATTTATGTAACTGGCGCTGCCCACAGGGCTGCATCTGTGTATCTCACCATGTGCCATAATCATGACCCCATTTTATTTATAATCTCCTTGAAGGTAAAGCTGGTACCTTACAATTATTGCAACTCCATCAAGAGCCAATATGGAGCAAGTCCGGTAGTAGATGTTCATCTATTTGTTGTTTGGGATTAGTCTTTAGAATGAGGAGGTAGGAATGGGTTTTTTCACCCATGGAGTGAAAAATGGGGACATTAAGCAGGAAGTTAATTGTGCTGCTTACGAAAATAACTGAACTTTTCTTATGCACTTTTTCTTCCTCACAAATAAATGTGCTTAGTCTTTAGAATGAGGAGGTAGGAATGGGTTTTTTCACCCATGGAGTGAAAAATGGGGACGTTAAGCAGGAAGTTAATTGTGCTGCTTACGAAAATAACTGAAGTTTTCTTATGCACTTTTTCTTCCTCACAAATAAATGTGCTCTTAAAAATCCTTTAAAGTGCATCTCAGCTATACTCAAAGATATGCTATTCATTAGTATCAGCGGGAAATCTCTCCATTGCAAATAAGAGAAAACTGGACTTAAAACAGCTTAAAAAAAATAAAGACAATTTAAAAGACGTACAGTGTGCCTCAGTGCAGCTTCATCTAGCAGTTCAACAGTATATCCACGGACATGGTATTTTTTCATTTTTTGTGTCTGTTCTCCATTGTGCTGGCAACATCCTTGTGACACCAACCTTGTGATCACAAGACGGCTGCCAGCAACTTCCAGGTGCACAAGTGTCCTCATCCATCTCTCTTTTTACAAGTACATGTGTGCTTATGGGATCTGAGCTGGCAGAATGTAAGTTTAAATTCACTTGTGCCCTTTTGTGCCACCACATGCAGAAAGGTTACGTGAAAATGAAGTCAACGTCGAGGATAACATATCTAAGCAAGAGAGAGAGAGAATTGCTAAGAGTACTGACTGAGCAACTGGATCAAGCTGTGACTGAATTCACAACCCTGACTTCACTTACAAGTGTTGATAAATTCTTTGTTTTCTGGTTTGCTTGATAGATTGCAGTTATTATCAATCAAAAGAATTCTGACAATTACAAAACTCATCCATTCAAATATTCATGCATCAAAGAGTTCCTGAGCACTCTTCCATACCAGGCACTGGTCTCTGCTTCTTGGAGCTCATGACCCATAGATAGTGGAAACTCCAAGCAACCATTTAGAAGTAATTAATCCTATATTCCTGAAAATCTGGACACTGCATGGACTTTTGGGCAGTAGCTAGGTCCACCCTCCACAAGCAACCTGCCAGTTTTAATTTCCTGCAACTTGGTTGTGGAGAGGGCTGCAAAATATTTATATAATACAGGTAGTGGCCTTGCTCTTAAAGGGTTAATTTTCTCTGCCCCCAACATCGACATTTTTAAAAAGGCATAAAATAGTATGTCCACAAATTATTTTTAGGGAAGATATTTTCCTACTGAATTTGGGCAGTGAAGAGAGGAAACAAATAGTTTAAATAAGTAGTTTAAATAGTTTTCCAAACCTTCTCGTCCCTCCGTCCTCATTGCATCTGATAATCCAAGGGATCCCCTGCACATCAAGCCTCTGCTGAGGCCTGTTCTGGAAACGCAGGGGCAGGTATAAGAACCTTTTGACAAAAGCTCAGATTTAAACTGCTCCAGCTCATTCACGCATGGTGTGTACATTTGCTTTCCTGTGTCACTGAGCTTTCTCTCAGTTCACAACACTGACTACGGAGATGCTAGCTCAGTTTGGAGAGTTTAACTGGAATTTGTTCGAGTGCTTTGTTTGATTTCTTCAGATGGCAGGTGTATTTCCTAACTTTCTCCTTACACTTCACTTCACTGAGTAAATCAGTTTCTACAAAGCAGCTTTTATGTAATTCTCCAGGTGGTCCCCATTTTCCGATTCACTCTGTACGTCCAACTCCAAGTTGCCACCTCCTGTACCTTCTCACAGGACAACAGGCAAATCTGTCATCCTTAGCCGGTTTCTACCAGAGACTTGAGCTGACCCTAGTCTTAGGACTTGTTCCCCAGCTGCACAGAATATTTTCTGTCCATTCAGATCCTTCTCTCTTTACCCCTTCTGCTGTCTGTGAAAGCAGGCTAGACTTTCCCAAACATCAGTATTTTCACCCAAACTAGCCATTTGTGATACCTGAAGTTGTAGTTCGTTTAAGGAAATACTAAAGTATTTTGCTTGAACTACGTGGGATTGAAGTGCTTTTGTTTCTAGGAACAATAGTTGTATTTGAATACAAGCCATAAATAGTTCAAATGAAAGTCTAGGGGTTCTTTTTCTAGTTTTTTGGGACTATTTTATCCCCAGTTAATTTACCGTCAAGTTATTTTACTCATTTATTTTATCATCAAGAAATGGACTTGTTCATATTTTTATATACTTGCCACCAAATTAAGCATTTCTAACTTGTTCAAAGTGATAGCCTCAATTGAAGAGGACTTGAGTTCTCCATAAGCTTTATAATCAGGCTAAGCTAGTCATGAATTTCATTTAATTTTTTTGCTTGTGCAGAAAATCTTTGGGCTACAATTTTTTTCTCTTAAAATAAGTTGAGTATTTACTATAAAAACAATCATAGCAGTACTTGCCACCATCTCCCAAGGAAACTAAGAACAACCTGGGCTTTACCTCAAGTCTTCAGACACCATCACTGCTATGGGCCAAATGTGTCCCCCAAAAGTTCACATATTGGAAACTTGATCTCCATTGTAATAGAGTTAACAGGATGGGAAATTCTATTATGGTATTTGAAAGGTGAGGTCTTTAAGAGGTGATTAGATTGTGGGAACTATGCCCTTGTAAATGGATTGATCCATTCATGGAGTAATGGGTGTGGCTCTGTTGGCTTTACAAGGAGAGCAAGTGAGAAGGTTAGCTCTCTCTTGCTCAGGCCATTCTTGCCAGGTGACACTCAGTATCACTGTAGAGAGTTACCACCCAACAAGAAGGCCCTCACCAGATGTATTCCCCAGACCTTGAACTTCCCAGCTCCAAACTGTAAGAAACAAATTTCATTTCCTCATAAATTACCCACTTACAAGTATTCTGTTATAAGCAACACAAACTACTACAACCACCAAATCCCTGCCCAGCTTCTCCTGGATGCACTAGAAGTGGCAGCGTGAGGCATTCAGCACTAAAGGACCCTGAAGATCCTCCTCTGGTTGCCATTCCCCTGCTAGGGTTTCAACAGGCCACATAGAACCCTGTACAGCCAGGGAAGACCATCAGGGGGGCTGGGGAAGGCAGGCCAAGTTCAATAAAGGAGTGTTGTCCAACCTTTCTCTGTCAAGGGATGCAGATAATGAAAACATTGGTAAAGCATCAGGTAGAAATGGACAAGCAAGCTTGAAGCCAGAGGTGACCAGCCTGTGACTCTGGCTACTCGAGACCCCAGCAAGTCCCAAAGAAAACTAAGAGGAACAAAGTTAAGTCAGTAGCCCATTCTTTGCACCTATAGTTCAGGGCATCAAGGCTGGAGTTTTCTGCAGGGGAAGGCGAATGTGCCTTGTCTGCTGCTCCTTCCTTTCTCCATTTAAACTCTTCCTCTGGCAGCCCAGTAGCCTGATTCTTCCTACAAAGGTCACAGAAATCTTCCTCTCCAAGTCTTCCTGCTTAGTTTTATTTTCTTTTGGTGTGTGAGTGTGTGTGTGTGTGTGTGTGTGTGTGTGTTGGGGGTGAGGAGCGATTCTGTAATCAGGGAATCTGGCCGCAAGTACATAGACAGAAGCAAAAAGGATTTTTCTGCATTTATTGAGATAATCATATGATTTTTGTCCTTGATTTTGTTGATGTGATATATCACATTTACTGGCTTGCATATGTTGAACCATCCCTGCATCTCTGGGATGAATCCCACTTGATCATGGTGTTGAATTTTTTCGGTGTGTTGCTGTATTCTGATTGCTATTATTTTATTGAGGATTTCTCAGTCTATGTTTATCAGAGACATTGGTCTATAGGTTTCTTTTTTCTTTTCTTTTCTTTTTCTTTTTGTATCTTTGTATGGTTTTGGTATCAAGGTGATGGTGGCCTCATAGAATGAGTTTTGGAGAGTGGCCTCTGTTCCAATTTTTTGGAATAGTTTGAGGAGAATTGGTATTAATTCCTCTTTAAAGGTTTGGTAGAACTCAGCAGTAAAGCCATCCAGTACTGGGCTTTTCTTTGTTGGGAGATTGCTGTTAACTGCTTCAGTCTTATTGCTTGTTATTGATCTGTTCAAGTTTTCTATTTCTTCCCATCTTGGTAGTTTGTATGTGTCCAGAAATTTATCTATTTCCTCCAAGTTTTCAAATTTGTTGGCATATAAAATCAATAGTCTCTAATGGTTTTGTATTTCTGTGGTATCAGTTGTAATGTCTCCTTTTTCATTTCTGATTTTTGTAACTTAGGTCTTCTCTCTTCATTTTTTTTTTTTTGTTAGCCTATCTAATGGTTTGTCTATTTTGTTTATCTTCTCAAAAAACCAGATATTTGGTTTTTGCTTGCTTTCTTTGTTTTTGAAGATAACTGTTTTAAGTATAATTTACATACAGTGCAATGACAGCTTTTGAGTGTATAGTCCTGTGAACTTTAAAAAAGGCCTTTACCAACGTAATCTAGTCTCTGACTAAGTTAAAGAACATTTCCATCACCCTAGTTAATGCCCATTTCTGGCCAATACACTCCCCCAGTAGAAGAGAACACTGCTTTGCTTTCTATCCCCATAGATAAGTCTGCCCACTGTTGAATGTCATGCAAATGGAATCTTACATAATTTTTGTGTTTACCTTCTTTCATTTCACTCAATCCATGAAGTTGCATATATCAGTAGTTTTTTCCTTTTTATTTCTGAGGAGCTCCTGAAGAAGAGACAATTGTGCATCCTGTCTCCTGTTGATGGCTATTTGGGTTGTTTCCATTTTTTGTCTATTATCAATAAAGTTGCTATGAACATTCTCATCACGCCTTCATGTGGAATCATGTTTTTATTGCTCTTGGATATGTACCAAAGAGTGTCAATCTTAGGTAACATGGTAAGCGTATGTTTAACTTAACCAGAAACTGACAAAATGTTTTCCAAAATGGTGATAGTATTTTACAGTCCTACCAACAATGTCTGAAAATTTTGGCTCCTCCACATCTTTACCAATATTGGGTGTTTCAGTCTTTTTAATATTAACCATGATAGAAGGTATGTGGTAGTATTTCATTATGGCTGAAATTTGTAGTGTTCTGACAACAAGTAGTGTTAGACACTCTTTCTTGAATCATTCATAGATCTTCCCTTGGGAAGTTTCTGTTCAAATCATCTACCTATTTTCAATTCTGCCATCTATTTTATTGAGTTGCAGTAGCTGTTTACATATTCTTGGTACAAGTCTTTTATTAAGAATATTTTTTCCTACTCTGTGCATTGCCTACTTCTTTTAATAATGATTTCTTCTGAAACACATGTGTTT
>NW_007741107.1:7993-9309 GCF_000696425.1 Galeopterus variegatus | reverse complement strand
TAGAAGGTATGTGGTAGTATTTCATTATGGCTGAAATTTGTAGTGTTCTGACAACAAGTAGTGTTAGACACTCTTTCTTGAATCATTCATAGATCTTCCCTTGGGAAGTTTCTGTTCAAATCATCTACCTATTTTCAATTCTGCCGTCTATTTTATTGAGTTGCAGTAGCTGTTTACATATTCTTGGTACAAGTCTTTTATTAAGAATATTTTTTCCTACTCTGTGCATTGCCTACTTCTTTTAATAATGATTTCTTCTGAAAAACATGTGTTTTTAATTTTTACAACATCTAATTTATTAACTATGTTTTATACTAAGTGATTTTGTGTCTTGATTAAGAAACCTTTTGTTACCCCAATATTGAAGGAAAAGTATTCTATTTTTCTTCAAAATGTTGGAAATTTTAGTTTTACGTCTATTATCAATTTCAACTTGATTTTTCAGTACAGTGTGAGATAAGGGTTAAGTTTTTATTTCCACATGAATATTGAGTTTTTCTAGCACCATTTCATGAAAAGACTTCTTTTATTCCCTTGAATTGCTTGGGCTCCTGTATCCAAAACCAAACAATTATGAAAGAGTGGGTATATTAGTCCATTTTTGTGTTGCTATAACAAAATACCTGAGAGTGGGTGAATTATAAAGAAAAAAGGTTTATTTCACTCACAATTCTGGGACAGCTGTATCTGGCACAGGCCTCAGGCTGTTTCTGCTCATGGCAGAAAATGGCAAGGCAGCCAGCCAGCAGGTGCAAGATCACATGAGGAGAGGAAGCAAGAGAGAGAGATGGAGGGGGTGCCAGTGTCCTTTAAACAATCAGTTCTTTGGGAACTAACAGAGAACTCATTATCTATTTGTCAGGGATCCACCCCCCATGACCCAAACAGCTCCCAATATTGCCATACTGGAGATCAGATTTCAGCATGGGCTTTGGGAGGGACAACAGATCCAAACTATATCATTGGGTCTATTTCAGGACACTATTTTGTTCCAGTGATTTATTTACACACCCTTACACCAATGCCAAACTGTCTTGATTACTGTTGCCTTTTAATATGTCTTGAAATTGGGTAGTGTAAGTCCTCAAAGTTTTTTCTTTCTTCAAAATTGCTTTAGCTATTCTAAATAGTTTGCATTTCCACTTAAGTTTCAGGAACAACTTGTCAATTTCCATGACAAGAAAAGCTTGAATTTTTATTGTGATTTTCTTGACTCTACAGATCAAATGAGAGAAATTGACATCTTAAAAATATTGAGTCTTGGGGGCCGGCCCGGTGGCGCACTGGATAGTGCGCTGCTTGGGAAGCGCGGCAGC
>NW_007741107.1:6171-7260 GCF_000696425.1 Galeopterus variegatus | reverse complement strand
ACTGAGGGTTGCGATCCGTTTCCGGACACGGAAAAAAGACAAAAGACAAAAAAAAAAAAAATATTGAGTCTTTCAATCCAGAAATATAGTATATCCCTCCATCTATTGGGTCTTCTTTAATTTCTTTCAGCAATATTTTGTAGTTTTCAGTACATGTGACATACAAATACTTTGTTACATTTATTCCTAAGTATTTTATGGTTTGGGGTGATATCATAAATTGCATTGTTCTCTAATTTTATTTTCGAATTTTTATTTCTAGGATATAAAAATACAGTTAATTTTTATTTATTGGTCTTGTGTTTTATGACCTTGCTTGCAATACTGTTGTCTCTTTGGGGCATTATCCTTAGTGCTGGCTTCATAACATAAGATGAGAACTGTTTTCTCCTCTTCTATATTTGGACAGCGTTTCTTTAAGAATGACACTATTTTTTCTTTATATATTTGACAGAATTCATGAATAAAGCCACCTAGACCTCAAATATTTTTGTGGGAAATTTTTTAATTTATTTAATTGACATAGGTGTATGCACATTTTGATTCCTTCTTATCACAGTTTTGCTAAGTTGTATTGTTCAAGGAATCTGTCCATTTTAACTAAATTGTTCAGTTTATTGCCCTAAAGTAATTTGTAGTATTTCCTTATTGATGTCTACAGATCTATGGAATTGTAGTAATTTCCCCTTTTTTGTGACTTGCATTAGTAACTTGCATTTTTCATTTCATTAGGCTTACTAGGTATTTATCAGTTTTATTACTTCTTTCAATGAACCAATTTTGGTCTCATTGATTTTCCTCTATTGTTTATTTTCTATTTTATTTATTTCCTTTCATTATTAATGCCTTCTCTTTACCTACTTTGGTATTAATCTGCTCTTCTTTTATGTCCTGCTTAAGAGATAGCTTAGATCAAGGAGTGGTCAACTCTTTTTCTGAAAAAGGCCAAATAATAAATATTTTAGATTTTTTGGACAATATAATCTTTGTCAGAATGACTCAATTTTGCCATTGTTGAAAAAAATCATCCATAAACAATGTGACAGTTGTGTGCCAATAAAACTTTATTTACAAAGGCAGGTATCAGGC
>NW_007741107.1:3911-4437 GCF_000696425.1 Galeopterus variegatus | reverse complement strand
AATATATGCATAAAGGGAGTGCAAGGAGAGGGAAGAGAGGAAGAAACAGAACAAATTTTTTAAAAATTGCTGAAAACTTCCCAAATTGGATTTTTAAAAAATACATTAATCTATACATTCAAGCTCAACACACTCTACATAGGGTAAATGCAAAGAGATCCACACCCAGGTATAGCGATAAAAATGTTGAAAGACAAAGACAGAATCTTGAAAACAGCAAGACCAAAACAATTAATTGCCTACAAGAGAACCATAATAAGATTAATAGCTGCGTTTGCATGAGAAACAATGGAGAACAGAAGAAAGTGGAATGGTTTGTTCAAAGTGATGAAAGATAAAAACTGTCAATCAAAAAGTTTCTACACCAAGAAAAACTATCTTTCAAAAAAACTAAAAATATTCCCAGATTAGCTAACACCGAGAGAATTTGTTGCTAGCATACTTGCCTTATAAGAAATACTAAAGGAACTTCTTTAAGCTAAAAGCAACTGACCCCAGACAGTATGAGTAATTCTCTCTCTCTCTC
>NW_007741107.1:0-1134 GCF_000696425.1 Galeopterus variegatus | reverse complement strand
AACTACATGCTGTCTACAGGAGACACACATTAGACCTAAAGATACAAGTAGATTTTTTTTTAAAGGTAGGAAAAGATATATCATGCAAACAACAGTCATAAATAAGCTGGCATGGCTGTACTAACATCAGACAAAATCAATTTTAAAATTTAAAAAAATATATTATTAGAGATAAAAATACAAAAAGAGATAAGAGAATTAAGGGTCAATCCACTGGGAAGATACAACAATAATAAATACATGCATACCTAATGAGAGTCCCCAAATATATGAAACGAAATTGGACTGAATCAGAGAGATAATCCAACAATTGGGGTATTCTATTATATCTATTAATGAGAAAGTGCTCGCTAGAAACAAAAAGAGGTGTTGGTTTCCCAGTGTTCCATCTTTCCCTATAGAATGACACTGGGCAGGGTCAATTGGAAACAGTCCAGAAGGGAGAAATCATCTTACTGATAAGGAGCCTTCAACAGAAGACGTCTGCCTCTTATGGACCTGTGAGATGGAGGAAGGGAGAAGGCAAAAGGCTAATAGTGGAGCGGTACTGAGTCTAAGCCATTAAACACAGAGTTACCACATGACCCAGCAGCTCCACTCCTAGGTACATACTCAAGAGAAATGAACACATATGTCCACATAGAAACGTGTACACAAATGTTTACAGCAAACAACCAGTGTCCATAAGGTGATGGAAGGATAAATAAAATATGGGGTAATAATGGAGTACTCTTTGGCCATAAAAAGGAATGAAGCAGTGATAAATGCTATAAATTGGATCAAGATTGAAATTATGCTAAGTGAAAGAAGCCAGTCGCAAAATCTATGTATTATATGATTCTATTTACATAAAATGCCCAGAAGAGGAAAATCTATTGAAAAAGAAAAAATAGATTTGTGGCTTCCTAGATTTGGTGCATTTGGAAAGTGGGAAGTGACTGGTAATGAGTACCAGGTTTCTTTCAGGGAAGATGAGCATATTCTAAAATTGATTGTGGTAAAGGTGTGAATATACTGAAATGGGTGTACACTTTAAATGGGTGAATTGTGTTATATGTGAATTATATCTCAGTATAGCAGTTACAAACAAACATTAAAAGTGAAATCAAACTTCTACACATGCTTGTGTAGGTT
>NW_007741106.1:25404-26892 GCF_000696425.1 Galeopterus variegatus | reverse complement strand
GACTGAGGACTACATGGTTGGGCAGCCCACACCGTCAGTGAGCAGATGTGTTCTGGCTTCCAAGGAGCACAAGAAAAATCTCCTATTTCTGGTATTTGCCACTTTGAATGACATACCCCATGTTTTGAGAGGCTGAGTTTAGAATCTAATCCCCTACATTAAAACAATTTTTGCTTGCAATACCTAGAGCAGCTTTTCTTTTGCTGTATGAATCCAGACTGGTGCTGTAACCCTGACTCATTAGGTATAATAACCACTGTGTTTTATTAAATCAGGAGAGTCATTGTCCTGTTTGTGCTGCTGGATCTGAGGATGAAGAGAGATAGGCTGCAGAGGTGCCTCCCTGGCCCTTTCTACCAAAACCTTCCAGTAACATTCAAAGCCTGGCTGCATCTGAGAAACGCTCTCAACAGAAGGAGGCACCAGGAGGATCAGCTTGGGCAGCCCAGCCTCGCAAATCTGCTTCCCTGGGGGTTTGTGTTATGACTTGTCACACTGTGGGAGGGTCACTATAACCTTGTTGACAGTAATAAGTTCCAACATCATCAGCCTCCAGGCTGCTGATGATGAGAGAATAATCTGTCCCTGATCCGCTGCCACTGAACCTGGTTGGGACCCCGCTTTGTAAATTGGATGCTGTATAGATCAAGAGCGTAGAGACTTTCCCTGGTTTTTGCTGATACCAGTGTAAATTACTGTAAATGTTCTGACTGGCCTGGCAAGTGATGGTGACTCTGTCTCCTACAGATGCAGACAGGGAGGATGGAGACTGGGTCAACTGGATGTCACATCTGGCACCTGAGATTGGAAACATAAAATCAAATATCCACACGATTAATCATGTCACAAGATGATTAATAATGTCACAAGAGGTCTTTCCTGAAGAGTCCAGCAGTACTGACCATAGTACCTGAGTAAATTTCTAGTGTTTTGTCTCCTTCCTTACCTGGAAGCCAGAGAAGCATGATCCCCAGGAGCTGAGCGGGGGCCCTCATGTCCATGCTGTGACCTGAATGGGACTGACTCCTGCCCAAGATGTGGGCANTCCCTGGCCCTTTCTACCAAAACCTTCCAGTAACATTCAAAGCCTGGCTGCATCTGAGAAATGCTCTCAACAGAAGGAGGCACCAGGAGGAGCAGCTGGGGCAGCCCAGCCTTGTAAATCTGCTTCCCTGGGGGTTTGTGTTATGACTTGTAACACTGTGGGAGGGTCACTATAACCTTGTTGACAGTAATAAGTTCCAACATCATCAGCCTCCAGGCTGCTGATGGTGAGAGAATAATCTGTCCCTGATCCGCTGCCACTGAACCTGGTTGGGACCCTGCTTTGTAAATTGGATGCTGCATAGATCAAGAGCATAGGGACTTTCCCTGGTTTTTGCTGATACCAGTGTAAATTACTGTAAATGTTCTGACTGGCCTGGCAGGTGATGGTGACTCTGTCTCCTACAGATGCAGACAGGGAGGATGGAGACTGGGTCAACTGGA
>NW_007741106.1:23872-24082 GCF_000696425.1 Galeopterus variegatus | reverse complement strand
TCTGGCTTTCAGGAGAGCAAGCGACGGGGGCGGTCCTGGGGATAAGACAGCTTAGTAAACCGTGTCTCCTACATAAGGGTGGCTGCTGCCCAGTCCATATCTCTTCCGCGCACCATGAATGCCACTTTTTTCCTTTGTTCTTCAGCAGTGAGTGTGGACATCATCCTGACCCAGAATCCAGCCTCCCTGTCTGAAGCTCCAGATTAAATG
>NW_007741106.1:21360-22408 GCF_000696425.1 Galeopterus variegatus | reverse complement strand
TCCTGTGTTCGTGTTTCCACCTGGGCTTGAGTTTCAGTCACCCTCATCAAGTGACAGCCTATTACTGTCATCTTTTCTTCTCTGTCTCACTTTTCCTCCTTCTTTGCAGTGTCTGTGGCAGTTTGTAAATATGCAGCCTGAATGGGAATTCTTGTCACCGGTGAACTTAACCTAAGACAGTGGACAAATCCTGATTCTTAGAGGGTACCTTTAGTCTGAATTCTTGCCACTTCTTCATATTTGGTGGCCAGAAAAATTCAGAAAATTCAGACATTTAATTCCCCTTTAGTAATCTTTCTTAGATTTAATTTGAGCAGAGAATTGTTTCTTCTGGGTCACAAAATCAAAGGGTCCTCTAACACATAGCTACACATCAAGACATCAGTACCACAGTCAGCAGATTAAGAATGCTCCAGCCCTTACAACCATAGAACAGAGGCTCCAGATTTCTGAAGCCCAGTCTCAGATTTCTTCTAGTTCTCTTGCTTCATAAATCTGTTTTGTGATTTTTTGTTTTACTTTAGGGGAAGACAGTTGTGGGTATGATAAGAGCTGAAAGTAATACGCCTCCCTAAACACATACATGTCTTGATATCTGGATGCTAAGAATGTTACCCTATAGGAAAAAAGGATCTTGGCAGACATAATTAAGTATTTTATGATCTGGAGATTATCCTGGATTATCCAGCTGGAACCAATACATTGTCCTATTATAAGGACTATTATAAGGCGCCATGGTACAAGCAATGTGGGAGCGTCTTGAAGCTGGAAAAGCAGAGAATTAGATTCTCCCTTAGAGCTTCCAGAAGGAAAACAGTCTGACTGACTGCCTGATTTCACTTCAGTGAGAATTCTCACCTCCTGAACTGTAAGATAATAAATTTGTGTTGTTTGAAGGTGGTAGGGTTGTGGTAATGTGTTACAGCAGCAATAGGAAATTAATACAAGGGTAGAGATTGGGTGGTGGTCCTGTGTGCTCTCAAACGAGGGTAGAGCTGGGTGTTCCAGCTTGGGTGGTGGTCCTGTGTGCTCTCAAACATGTCTGCTT
>NW_007741106.1:18376-20617 GCF_000696425.1 Galeopterus variegatus | reverse complement strand
AAGAACACCAAGGGTGTCCTGAGAGTTTAACAAGATGATGTGCCATAAAATTATATATATACATGGGGGAGACAGAGAGAGAGAGAGAGAACCCAGTGCACCCTTGAATATCTTAGAATAAACATGTTATGTAAGACCTTACTAACGAGACGTCACTTTCAACTAAAAGTCATCAGTATTTATTCTACAATTAACAGCTGTCTCCGTATATGGTGTGGGCTTCGCGTGCAATTTTCCACCCTAAATATTTCCACCAATCCCTTTGTAGCATTAGAAAGTTGAACAAAGATTACAAACAACTTTAGCACCTTTAGACTGGGTTTTCTTCAAGCCCCATGTATGTTAGTTTCCCAGAGCTCTATAACAAATTACCAAAAGCTTAGTGGCTTAAATCAACAGACATGTGTTCTCTCGCAGTTCTGGAGGCCAGAAGCCTAGAATCACTTTTACTGGGCCAAGGTGAGGGTGTTGGCGGACAGGGCTTCTTCCAGAGGCTCTAGAGGAGAATCTGTTTCTTGCCTCTTACAGCTCCTGGTGGCTGCAGCTTTCCTTGGCTGTGGCTGCATCATTTCAACCTCTGTCTCTGTGACCATTCTGCTCTCTCCTCTGCTGTCTGTGTTAAATCTCCCTCAGTCTCTCTCTTATAAGGATACATGTGATTACATTTAAGGCCTACCTGGTTAATCCAGGATAATCTCCCATCTCAAAATTCTTATTTTATACCAGCAAAGACCATGATCCCGTATAATGTAACATTCACAGGCTCAATGGAATAGGACCTGTCATTTTGGGGGCCATCCTCAGTGTACTAAACCATTACAGCACAACTCTCAGTGTGTACACACACCACAATCTCTTCCTCTCCTTCCTCCTTGTCTCACAAATTACACCTCACCAGGTGCACTCAGTGCCACTTATGTGAGACTCAGTATTCAAAGGAGCACTCACAGGAAAGCCCTTCTCTGGGATTGATTAACAACCTGCTTTGTCANTCCACTTTGAATGACATACCCCATGCTTTGAGAGGCTGAGTTTAGAATCTAATCCCCTACATTAAAACGATTTTTGCTTGGAATACCTAGAGCAGCTTTTCTTTTGCTGTATGAATCCAGACTGGTGCCGTAACCCTGACTCATTAGGTATAATAACCACTGTGTTTTATTAAATCAGGAGAGTCATTGTCCTGTCTGTGCTGCTGGATCTGAGGATGAAGTGAGAGGCTGCAGAGGTACCTCCCTGGCCCTTTCTACAAAAACCTTCCAGTAACATTCAAAGCCTGGCTGCATCTGAGAAACGCTCTCAACAGAAGGAGGCACCAGCAGGAGCAGCTGGGGCAGCCCAGCCTCGCAAATCTGCTTCCCTGGGGGTTTGTGTTATGACTTGTAACACTGTGGGAGGAGTACTATAACCTTGTTGACAGTAATAAGTTCCAACATCATCAGCCTCAAGGCTGCTGATGGTGAGAGAATAATCTGTCCCTGATCCGCTGCCACTGAACCTAGTTGGGACCCCGCTTTGTAAATTGGATGCTGCATAGATCAAGAGGGTAGGAACTTTCCCTGGTTTTTGCTGATACCAGTGTAAATTACTGTAAATGTTCTGACTGGNGACACATCCACATTTAGACTTTTCTCTGCTGTCTTGGGGGTATTTTTGTCATAAAATATGACAAAATATATTCATTTGTCTGTAAGAGATTGATATGTATTTCATTTCTTCACTTTCTGTTTAGTCTACGACTGAATGAAGGTTTTTTTCTATGATCCCACACTTACTGGTGATACTCGGAAGCACATTTAAGAGTACTCTGGTNAGATGGATCAGTCTCTGTGTGCACCCTGGCCTTTCCCCATCACTGTGCTTCTGCTGGCTTCCACCAGCCATCTCTCACCTCCCTGCTGTCTCTGAAGCTGGGGAAGGCAGCTCTGCCTGCACACAGGGCAGACCACAGGCCTGGAATGAGCATTCCCTAGGACAGCCCTCAATAGGTGATGGCAGCAGGAAGTGTGTACATACCCCAGCTCCCTTACCTGGCAAGTGGAATAACCCAGAGGCATTTTCCCTGTGTTCGTGTTTCCACCTGGGCTTGAGCTTCAGTCACCCTCATCAAGTGACAGCCTATTACTGTCATCTTTTCTTCTCCGTCTCACTTTTCCTCCTTCTTTGCAGTGTCTGTGGTGGTTTGTAAATATGCAGCCTGAATGGGAATTCTTGTCACCGGTGAACTTAACCTAAGACAGT
>NW_007741106.1:13463-16506 GCF_000696425.1 Galeopterus variegatus | reverse complement strand
TGACCACTTTCACTTTAGGAGGACACATTAGATTTACAGGACACAATCTGAGAGGGAAGGGTTGAGTCAGAGAGGTGGGGATGGACAGAGGAGATGAGGATGGCGTCAAGGCAATGCAAGACATATCCCTTCCCCAAAATCTGAAATAAAGTCATTGAGAGATTTTAAAGGCTTTGAGAGAGGTGTATTTTGTAGACAATCTTCAGAAAGGACCAAGTGTAAGATAAGGGTAAGCATGGTGTGGGGCAGAAGCAGCAGGGAGCTGTGCGTTCATGACATCCTCTGGCTTTTTTTCTTCTCTGTTTTACAGGCCATCAGCTCATCTATGACAGGAACATGGCCACATAGAAAAAACAGATTTAAGGTCAGACAGATCTGGGTTCAAATTCCAGCCCCATCACTCACTGAACATGTGATTTTTGACAAACCACCTGTGAACGGATGATTGNCACCAAGGGTGTCCTGAGAGTTTAACAAGATGATGTGCCATAAAATTATATATATATATATATATATATATATATATATGGGGGAGACAGAGAGAGAGAGAGAGAGAGAGAGAGAGAGAACCCAGTGCACCCTTGAATATCTTAGAATAAACATGTTATGTAAGACCTTACTAACGAGATGTCACTTTCAACTAAAAGTCATCAGTATTTATTCTACAACTAACAGCTGTCTCCGTATATGGTGTGGGCTTCGTGTGCAATTTTCCACCCTAAATATTTCCACCAATCCCTTTGTAGCATTAGAACGTTGAACAAAGATTACAAACAACTTTAGCACCTTTAGACTGGGTTTTCCTCAAGCCCCATGTATGTTAGTTTCCCAGAGCTCTATAACAAATTACCAAAAGCTTAGTGGCTTAAATCAACAGACATGTGTTCTCTCGCAGTTCTGGAGGCCAGAAGCCTAGAATCACTTTTACTGGGCCAAGGTGAGGGTGTTGGCGGACAGGGCTTCTTCCAGAGGCTCTAGAGGAGAATCTGTTTCTTGCCTCTTACAGCTCCTGGTGGCTGCAGTTTCCTTGGCTGTGGCTGCATCATTTCAACCTCTGTCTCTGTGACCATTCTGCCCTCTCCTCTGCTGTCTGTGTTAAATCTCCCTCAGTCTCTCTCTTGTAAGGATACATGTGATTACATTTAAGGCCTACCTGGTTAATCCAGGATAATCTCCCATCTCAAAATTCTTATTTTATACCAGCAAAGACCATTATCCCGTATAATGTAACATTCACAGGCTAAATAGAATAGGACCTTTCATTTTGGGGGCCATACTCAGTGTACTAAACCATTACAGCACAACTCTCAGTGTGTACACACACCACAATCTCTTCCTCTCCTTCCTCCTTGTCTCACAAATTACACTTCACCAGGTGCACTCAGTGCCACTTATGTGAGACTCAGCATTCAAAGGAGCACTCACAGGAAAGCCCTTCTCTGGGATTGATTAACAACCTGCTTTGTCATACATTATTGTGCACAAGGAAGGACACAGTCAAACATAGCACTTAGCCATCTAGGAGAAGCTGTCTCTACCATGAAGAGCCATGGGCTGTTGTTCTCTAGATCTCTGGTTGTCTCCAGGGCCTGTGGGACCAGCCCTCAGGGTGGTTTGTGTAGCCACTGACTCAAATAAGATCCACTTTCACTTCCCTTTTTAACCCTTTGACTCACTGTACATGGTACATTTGGTAAGGGATGACGGAGGTTACTAAATTATCCAACTATGGAAATGACAATATTATTGGTTGTGTTTATCTTAGTTAAGCTCATGAGGCCTTTTTAAATGTTTTTAAAAGTTTTTCGTAAGAATCAGTTTTATGAGCACTTCTTAGCTCAGGAGAAATCCCTAAATTATGACTATAACATGCAATTGTCTTTTTGATTTGGAACACGAAAATCAAGTGATTACCTATGTGCCCATAATTTGGGCTCAGCTACTTCTGAAGGATGTTCAGATCGAATTCCCCAACTACCTCTTGTATCAATAGGCTCCAGAGCAAGTTGCAGAGATTCAGGAAGCTCTCTTCCTAACAGAATCCAGGTGTGATGCATCGCATGCCAGCCAAGCCCTAGAAGGCTGATACGAGCACACGTTGGCTTGTCTGTCCTGGGGCATCTGATTGTCTGCCGCTGTGGATTTAATATCCACCCCTAAATTTATTGAAGCTTGAATTGTGTCCCCAAGTTTTATGTATTAAAAACTTGGCCCTACTGTGACTGTGGAGAGAGTGGGAAATCCTGTTATGGTAATTGAAAGGTTCTCTCTCTTCCACCATTTTCTGCCATATGAGACCCCTGGGTCACTTTTGCCACTAACAAGGCCTTCACCAGCTGTGTCCCCTGGACTTGGGACTTGCCAGAAAACAAAACTGTAAGCAATAAATTGTGTTTTCTTATTAATCACCCAGTTCCAGGTATTTGTTATAAGCAACAGAAACAGACTAATACACCTGGTACGGGCTTCTGTTAGTGGTTAACTTAATATCCAGTTAGAGCAGAAGTCAGAACAAGCCTCCCCCATCACTGTTAGAATTGAATGTCAAGTGACCACACTGCACACATCTGCGTGATCTGGGGTGACTCAGTCTCAGCCTCTGGAGAGGAGCCTGGGAACAGGGCAGCATGACTGGCCTTCAGTCCAGCCTCAGCTTCTGAGGGACCAGAGGCACCTCAGTCACATCTACCATCACCTCCTTGAAGCTGCAGGTGGAGTGAGTTTACTACCTCTGAAATGGCCCTAGAGAAGAGCTTTGGTTCAGACCACCGGACATGCAAATCTACTCCAAGGAAAGCTCTGCTTGTTTAACCATGGGGGTGTGTGCCCCAGTTCTAGAGCAGTCTTGATATTAACTACCTGTCCAAACCCATTGCTCTTGCCCTTTCGGATAGAAGCAGCACATACCATGAACACTCTGAAATGAGTTTTCAGACCCGGTTTCTCTGCCTCCTGGTGATGGGCTTTCAGGATAAGCACATGTCCCACAGCAGATTATGAGCTAGAACAATTAGGCCTTGACACAGAAACAATCTACTCACAT
>NW_007741106.1:11810-13338 GCF_000696425.1 Galeopterus variegatus | reverse complement strand
TATGGAAATGACAATATTATTGGTTGTGTTTATATTAGTTAAGCTCATGAGGCCTTATTAAATGATTTTAAAAGTTTTTTATAAGAATCAGTTTTCTGAGCACTTCTTAGCTCAGGAGAAATCCCTAAATTAGGACTATAACATGCAATTGTTTATTTGATTTGGAACAGAAAAATCAAGTGATTGTCTATGACCTCCTAACCTAACCTAAGCTACTTCTGAATGATGTTAAGTTGATCCACTTTCCCAACTACCTCTTGCATCTGTAGGCTCCAGGGCACATTGCAGGGATTCAGGAAGTTCTCTTCACATCAACATAGCCCCAGATACCCAATATGAGCACACATTGGCTTGTCTGTCCTGGGATATCTGATTGCCTGGTGCTGTGGATGTAATATCCACCTTCAAATTTATTGAAGCTTGAATTCTGTCCCCCAAATTTTATGTATTAGAAACTTGGCCCCCACTGTGACTGTTGAGAGGGTGGGAAATCCTATTACGGTAATTGAAACATAGGGACTTGAAGAGGGGATTAGATTGTAGAAGCATGCTGTAGTGAACAGATTAAAAGTGTTGGTCAGGGCATGGTTCTGAGGGCTTTAAAAGGAGAGAACATGAGAGGTTAGTCTTCTCTCTCTTCCACCATTTTCTGCCATATGAGACCCCTGGGTCACTTTTGCCACTAACAAGGCCTTCACCAGCTGTGTCCCCTGGACTTGGGACTTGCCAGAAAACAAAACTGTAAGCAATAAATTGTGTTTTCTTATTAATCACCCAGTTCCAGGTATTTGTTATAAGCAACAGAAACAGACTAATACACCTGGTATGGGTTTCTGTTAGTGGTTAACTTAATATCCAGTTAGAGCAGAAGTCAGAACAAGCCTCCCCCATCACTGTTAGAATTGAATGTCAAGTGACCACACTGCACACATCTGCATGATCTGGGGTGACTCAGTCTCAGCCTCTGGAGAGGAGCCTGGGTACAGGGCAGCATGACTGGCCTTCAGTCCAGCCTCAGCTTCTGAGGGACCAGAGGCACCTCAGTCACATCTACCATCACCTCCTTGAAGCTGCAGGTGGAGTGAGTTTACTACCTCTGAAATGGCCCTAGAGAAGAGCTTTGGTTCAGACCACCGGACATGCAAATATATTCCAAGGAAAGCTCTGCTTGTTTAACCATGGGGGTGTGTGCCCCAGTTCTAGAGCAGTCTTGATATTAACTACCTGTCCAAACCCATTGCTCTTGCCCTTTCGGCTAGAAGCAGCACATACCATGAACACTCTGAAATGAGTTTTCAGACCCGGTTTCTCTGCCTCCTGGTGATGGGCTTTCAGGATAAGCACATGTCCCACAGCAGATTATGAGCTAGAACAATTAGGCCTTGACACAGAAACAATCTACTCACATGTGTTCTGACAATTACAGAGTAGTAATGAAGAGTTGTTTTGACTTTACCGTTGTTAGGAAACCAAGGCACAAAGTCCAAGGCTGACACTAAGGCAGAGTTGCAAACAGCCTTGAGCCTGT
>NW_007741106.1:0-10870 GCF_000696425.1 Galeopterus variegatus | reverse complement strand
GCCATCCATGGGGTAGAAGCAGAAGATGTTGGGGTGCTTTACTGCCAGCAGCACTTCAGCTAGCCTTTCACAGTGACAGGTCCCCAAACAAAAAGACCCTTTTTGTGCAGGGGACCCTGCCCTGGTGCAAAGACACCTGCTTCCTACAGGCATCCCAATGTGAAAAGAGTGAGAATCTTATATTGTAGATCTCCATCTTCTCAGAGTCTGTGCTTCTGACGCGGTGAAGCAGAGGCAGGTTGAAGAGTTATTACCTCCAATTTAATCCAGATCCACACACAGGAAAAGGTGGAAGGGGGGTAGAGTCAGGTTGTGGTCTAGGCAGATGTTTTAAATGGATTTTCATATAGATTTATTCATACAAATTTATTTATTTACCTCTCATAGCATGACAGCATACCTAAAACTTAAATGACTGCAACAACAATTTATTATTTCTCATGACTCTGTGTGATGGCTGGTGGTTCCTCTGCTGCTATTCCTGCACTCACTCCTGCAGCTGCAGTCAGCTGGGTCAGCTGGGCTGGAAAGTCCAAGTTGGCTCCACCCACGTGTATACCAGTTGGGGCAGGTAACACCTGAAGGCCTCAGTTCTCATAGTGCATGCCAAGAAGACAGGACATAGGAACATTTCACCTCAAGTGCAGATGCTCAGGGGTGAGTTGACCATAGAATTTTTAAATTAACAATAAAACTGCTTTATATAACACCATGCATTGATAATTCTCAACAATGTCAGTAATAAAATGCTTCACCCCACAGGAAAGACTACTCACACTGCCCACCTGCCCACCCCCAATCACACATTATGCTACTGGATGGCCTGTTTACTTGTCTGGCACTTCGTACTTGTGAATAGCTAGACACCTCAGTCTCGTCCACATGGCCTCTGATCCATCAACAGCCTAGAGCAGCTCTCTTACACTCCAAGGGGGGAAGGTGGAAGCTGCAAGGCCTCTTGAGGCTTGGACTTCAGACCTGGTGCAGGTTGACTTCACCACATTCTATTTGTCAAAGCAAGTCCCAAGACCAGCCTAGATCCTACAAAGGGGGAGAGAGCCTCCTCTTCTCAATAGGAGGAACATGTGGCAATGTTTCCTAATCTAACAAAAATTGACTGAATTTAAAAATTCAACAACAAAAATTAGAATATATGCAATATTTATTGAGTGCTTATTGTGTGCCATGAATTGAGTTAACTGTTTATGTAAGAATTATGTTTTATTCTTATCTTCCAGTTGATTTTGAGGCAGAAGAGGCTATGAAACATGTCTGGGGTCATCAATATAATATGCCAGAGTTCTAATCAGAAAATCGGGTTCACAGAAGGCAGTGGGTTTATGACATCACAGAGAAGTCCTACATAGCTAGTTAGAAAGATTCTGAGAGGCACTGGCACCACTGCTGCATAGAGTGTGGCTTCACTCTGATCTCCCTGAACACACAGATCTTTATTTCTTTATATCATTTTGTATTCTCATTAATAGTTCTGAAGGCAATCAGTGTGATTAACTAAGATGGCATTTTTTTTTTTTTTTTGCCTTTTGTCTTTTTTCCGTGTCCGGCATCGGATCGCAACCCTCAGTGTTGCCCCTGTACCGGACCGGGGACCAGCAACGGGATCGCAAGCCTCGGTGTTGCTCCCACGCCTCGCTCAACTACAGATAGAACTACCATACCATCCAGCAATCCCACTACTGGGCATATACAAAGGAANGGAAAGAGCCTCCTCTTCTCAATAGGAGGAACATGTGGCAATGTTTTCTAATCTAACAAAATAGACTGAATTTAGAAATTCAACAACAACAAAAATTAGAATATATGCAATATTTATTGAGTGTTTATTGTGTGCCATGAATTGAGTTAACTGTTTATATAAGAATTATGTTTTATTATTATCTTCCAGTTGATTCTGAGGCAGAAGAGACTATGAAACATGTCCAGGGTCATCAATATAATATGCCAGAGTTCTAATCAGAAAATCTGGTTCACAGAAGGCAGTGGGTTTATGACATCACAGAGGAGTCCTACATAGCTAGTTAGAAAGATTCTGAGAGGCACTGGCACCACTGCTGCATAGTGTGGCTTCACTCTGATCTCCCTGAACACACAGATTGTATTTCTTTATATCTTTTTGTATTCTCATTAATAGTTCTGAAGACAATCAGTGTGATTAACTAAGATGGCATTTTTAATAGCTAAAAATCAAGAAATATAGGGTAATTTTTTATTGCTACAACAATGACAAAAAAACATAAAGGCAAGGGACAAAACACTAGACTGAGGCATTTGGGTAGGAGGTTGAGACTCTCAGTAGCGGAGCACATGGCTCTCTCCTTCAGAAGAGGAACCATCAGGAAAAGGTTATGTGAAAAAGTGGGAAAACTTTGTTTATGCCAAAGAAACTGAAGAGGAAACAAGTCTCCTTCCTGAGAACCAGCAAGCGGAAGGAAATCCTAAATGAAAAAATATAATAATAATAATAATGATAATGATAATAATAATAATAATAATGATAATAATAATAATAGAGTATTTTCAGGTGCTGCACAGCACATTGTGCTGGGCACCTGGTAAAAAACTGGAGTGTAACTAACCATTCTAAACCTCAAATATATCTCTAATCTGGCCCCTCCCCGCTCCTGCCCACCTTCCACTCCACTCCTTAAATAGATGCAAGTATCCAACACCTTTCACCCGGACCACTTCACCCTCTCCTCAAAGATCACCCAGCTTCTCCCTTTGCCCCTTGTTCCTGATAAATGGCCCCCATTCTCGAGCTCCTAGGGCTGAGGCCATAGGTCTAACTTCTGTCTCCCCACACCCACAGCCTTTCCCAGGACTCACTCTGCCTCCTCCACACTGTGAATCCAGAACTACCTTCCTGCTACCCTCCCCCAGAATTCAGCACTAGCTGGCTGGAAGCTGCAAACCCTCAAAATGCACCTCTAATAGGAGCCTGCTGATCAGTCAGCATCATCCCCATGAAACACAACTGAGAATAGAGAGAAAACCTGCAAACACAATTCTGGTGTGGAGGAAATGCATATAGTCCTTTATAAGAGGAAACAAGTCTCCTTCCTGAGAACCAGCAAGCGGAAGGAAATCCTAAATGAAAAAAAAAAAATAGTAATAATAATAATAAAGAGTATTTTGAGGTGCTGCACAGCACATTGTGCTGGGCACCTTGTAAAAAACTGGAGTGGAACTAACCATTCTAGACCTCAAATATATCTCTAATCTGGCCCCTCCTCCCCTCTTGCCCACCTCCCACTCCACTCCTTAAATAGATGCAAGCATCCAACACCTTTCACCTGGACCACTTCACCCCCTCCTCAAAGATCACCCAGCTTCTCCCTTTGTCCCATGTTCCTGATAAATGGCCCCCATTCTCGAGCTCCTAGGGCTGAGGCCATAGGTCTAACTACTGTCTCCCCACACCCACAGCCTTTCCCAGGACTCACTCCGCCTCCTCCACACTGTGAATCCAGAACTACCTTCCTGCTACCCTCCCCCAGAATTCAGCACTAGCTGGCTGGAAGCTGCAAACCCTCAAAATGCACCTCTGATAGGAGCCTGGCTGATCAGTCAGCATCATCCCCATGAAACACAACTGAGAATGGAGAGAAAACCTGCAAACACAATTCTGGTGTGGAGGAGATGCATATAGTCCTTTACATTTTATGTTTTCTCCAACTGTCCTTGTCACTTTCTGGACCACAATTCTATTTTTCTGGACCTTTTGAATATCAGGCCTTGGTGAATGGAAATGTTAGAAGAGGAAGAGAAATGAAGACAGGAAGAAAAAATTTGTAAATTCTTTAGACTGGTTCAGATTTCTCTAGACGTTGGCATAGCCTGACTGAGATGTCAGGGGAGGACATAACTCATATAGTATAATGTCCTTTATGTCTCAAACTCCACACACACACGCACACACACACACACACACACACACACACACACACATTGTCTGTCCTCTCCTGAGCATTTAAGGACTAGCCAGGCTTTTCCTATTAAGTGTCTTTTCTGGATAAGTTAGAATAGTTTTAAAAGCAAGTGAAAGAAATGACAGCAATGGCTTCAACAATAATGAAAGTCGGAATTTTGCAGCATTCAGAGTTTGTGCAGCAGTTGGCAACAGCAGGAAGGACCCAGGTTCTTTCTACATTTCTGCCATGGCAACTTCACCGTATTGGCTTTTCAGTCTTAGGATCCATACCTCCTGGTCTCAGGAGGGCTACAGCGGCTCTATGCATCATAATTGTTTCAGGAAAGAAGGCAAGAAAAGTTCTTCATCTTCTTTCCATTTACGGAGAATCAAAATTCTTCCCAGAAACCCTGCCCACCCCCCTCTCTACCATTACATCTAGTTGATGACTTGATCACTTGTATCCCCTAATCCCTACTCATGCCGTGGGATGGGAGAGGCTCCCTGTCCTTATCCTGTACAGCAGGACAGAGCTGCTGCCCTATAAACCACAGGAGGAGGTGGATGGCTGCTGTGCAGGTGCAAAGAGCTTTGGCACAGTTTACAGTTCATTGTGCATCTAAGGAAATTTGGATGTGGTGGAGAGATCACACGACCATCTTTTTCTGGTGGGTTGGGACAAGACAGGCCCTGAAGATAACAATGAAGTCAATTTTAGTTTCCCAGATGATAATGTTAGCTTCAGCAATTGTAGAAATGTGACCTGTGCATTTAAGGCCAGGACAGGCTTTCAGGTACTGGAATAAATAAAAGAGAGATTTGAAATAGGGTTCTCGATCCAGGGCTAAGGTGAGGCACTGCCTGAGAGCTGACGGCTCTGGCCCTGGGCTGTAGAGGAAGCAACTGCTGTCCTTAGCGATGGGACTGAGGACATGGGAGGAAGCAAAGGCCCTGTCCTCAGCATGCCAGGAAGGGGATTCAGGGAAGGAAACTGTTCATACCCATTGGCCTGAGCCAAGCTGAGTGCCCAGCAGTCAGGGTGAACGTCTGAAAGTGCAGGACTTTGGAGGCAGAACTGGGCTCTGTGGGGCCAGCAATTCTCAGCTCTGTTCTCACTGGTCTTGAGTGCCTAAGACCCTGCTGGAGCCACAGAGCAGGCATCAGCAAGTGTTCCAACCCCCAGGGTTTTTAATTCTGTTCTGGCTAGAAAAAAAACAAAAAAGACTATGTGGTAAACATCACACACACACACACACACACACACACACACACACACACACACACACACTTGGGGTCTTCAGAAAGTCCATGGAAAATGTGAATTATGATGAAATTATGCATGGATTTCCTTTTTTTTTTTCTCCAGGTATTCCAGGTCACAGAAGACTCCATTTTAGCCTCAGCGGCTCCCCTGTTGATAGTGGGACACTATGACTTTTATTTTCCCAGTATTTTAATATCAGGCCCTTCTCTCTTTTTTCTTGTGGAGATTGTTTGCCCTCTACTGGCAGCTCTTTAACATAGCAACTTACAGGATTTTTCATTTTGGCTCCCAGTGAGTCTTGACTGTGAGTCTTTTTCCAGTACCCATGAAGCTGACCCTACTACATCCATCGCTACACCAGATTGTGTAGGGAAAGCAGAAATAGTCCCTCTCCTCAGTGAATTGTTCACTTCATTAAGGACAAAAGACTAACAGGTAACCATAAATTCAGTAAAGATATCAGTCACAAGACAGTTAAGGGCTAGGTTCTGTGACCCACAAGAACTGGCAAAGATGTGGATTTGGAAAAGAGAGGGTGGGCTGTGAGGGTCCCTACAGGATATAACTGCAGGAGTGAGTGGGAAGCAGAGGGATCTTGGTCTAGATCTGTCAACTTAGCCTTATTCCTCCCATCCTAGAACAGCTCTGAGCACCAGCGTAGCTGCACCAGCCAGGGAGGCACCTGGGACCACCAGGGCTTCAGGACTAACAGCTGATGAGGGTTGTGCTCTGATTTATAACATTCTGAGCAACCAAGGGTAATTATTTAGGCCAGTACTGACCAAAATAATTTTCCAAGATGAAGAAAGTGTCTATTTCTGTGCTGTAAAATAGGGTAGCCATCAGCCACACATGCCTAATGAGCACGTGAAAGGTAGCTAGTGTAACTGAGGAACTAAGTTTTTAGTTGTCATTAATTCTTATTTACATCTATGTAACTATGTGCTGTTAGTGATTACCATGTGAGACAGCACAGTTTTAGACAGTAATTATCAGAAATATCATCGTGACAACCAAGCTGCTAAATGCTAAGCAAAGGTCTGTTCCGTGGCCACTACACCAAGCTGGGGATGTAGTGTGGCCAAGGTAGACATAACACGTAGATGGATCTTTAGAATCTGCCTTGGGTTTTGCTGCTTCCAGGCAAGTGACAGAGACTCTCTTTCATGGCAAAACTGAGAGGGAAGCTGGAGACTGGGCTCACACAAGTTGCCACTAGAATCTCAGATGGAAACGAAACACAAATATTACCCAGTACTAATGTTATTCCACCACATGGTCTTCCAAGCAAAGTCATGCTGGCTGATCAAGGAAGTAGTGAATTCTGTGCTTGCTGAGCAGTGGTCTCAGCCTCACTCTCATGGAACCTGTGAACCTCACACATCGAACATCCATGTTCCTCTCTTCAGCTGGAGCCAGAGCACTAGGACCCAAAGGACCACAGCCCCATATCCAGGGTCCAGTGCTGTCCTCAGGTTATTGTTGCCCAGAGAAAGTGCCTCAGGTTATTGTTGCCCAGAGAAAGTGACCAACCAAAGATAAGGGCTTGAGTGGCAGGAGGGGTTTTGGGGAACATATAAAGCAGCAGCCAGGGGTGCGGACCTGGGCTTCCAGCTTCTGAGCAAGGGAACATTCTGCGTCATGGGTGTGGCCCAGGCCAAGGTGCTTGATGAGAAATGTTATTATAAATTTTACTCTATTACTGAAAATAATCACAGAAGGCTTTTATACTACTAGAGAGGAAATATTTTATTTTCAATAAAAACTTAATGGTTTATCTGAAATCTGGTTTTCACACTTTCTGTGATTGTTCCATTGGTCTTTGCTGTTTGTATTCAGTCCTGGGGTCACATAATGCCTCCTCCTCATTCAGATGCATCTTGAATATAACCCAGGAACCTTTTCTGGTCACCACAGATAAGCAGTCTCACATTCCCAGACATTGTATCTCATTGCCTTATTTGTTTTTATTATTTATAAGTTCCAGAAATTATTCTATTCACTTTCATTTACATAAATATTGTTTCCTGCATGGCTTGCTCTCCTACTACCACTAGAACATCAGCATTCGAGAACAAAATTTGTCTTACTTAGTCATGTGCAATGATCCCTCAAATGATGGTACTAACTGCCGTCTAACACAAAGTCAAATGCCATGAAATGCCAAAATATGCCATTCTTTCTTGTTGGAAAAATATTATGGTTTATTCCACTTAATTCAAGACACTTAACTATTTTCTCAGCTGAAAAAGATAAATTGGAAAATTAAAAAAGCAAGTTTATAGGAGTAACAAGTATCATTTTCAAATTAAGTAAATCCAGTTTGTAGGTAAAATGTATAATGAAGATTTATTGTGCTCAGCAAAGGAGAAGAAAAGACCTCCAGTAGGTGGTGCTTGATGGAGAGGGTGGGGATTCAGTCTATGGAGACAGGGGAGGATCTGAGGACTGGCTTCAGGCAGGCATGCCATCTCAGGACCAGACAGTATTAATTATGATTTTCTGTTAATTAACTTTTGATACTAAAAGGACCTCCTGATGGGGAAGTTTTTGGCATATTCACAGAATACATGAAACAAAAGTTGAAACAATATATTACAAAATGTGGAAATATCTCACACACATACCAACTAAAATACCTTACAAAATGTTAACTTTTCATGATTCTTTCTTAAATATTGCTCTCAGTTGAAGTTCTTTTCACATGATGTTCTCCCACTTGAAACAATTGGGTAGAGAAAATTGGTCAGTGTGTCTGTCTGAAACTATAATGTATAAATATCACTTCTTTTAATGTACTTTTTCACTTTATTTGGTATAATGTATGTGTGGTTCGGAAACAAAAAAAAAAGATAGAACTCATAAAACTTTTTGTAATCAAATGTGGTGAAAGTCATTAACTATAATGTCATTTGCTTTCATATGTCTGTATTCTCAATGGCTAGATTGTGTGATAAAAATTATCATTGAATGAATGAATAAGTGCACAGAAAACATAAACAAGTGAACTTAATTGCTCTTGTTATTTAAAAATGTTATCAGTAGGACACTGGGTCTACAATGAAAAATGGTGAGAGTAAAAATAAATTATTTTCAAACTGCAGTTTTAATTTTGTAGGGGGATGAAAGAGGAGATAGGCAACGCTTCTGATATAAAGTAAAAAGGATTCATGTTAAGGTTAAAGGTGATTCAATTGTGTATCATGTATCAAACAAGGTATGAAATCGAACGCCCATTTCACTTTTCCACCTTACCTGAGTTCAAAATGTTGAGAGTAAAAAGAAATTATTTTCAAACTGCACTTTTAATTTTGTAGGTGGATGAAAGAGGAGATATGCAACACTTCTGATATAAAGTATAAAGGATTCATTTTAAGGTTAAAGGTGATTCAATTGTGTATCATGTATGAAACAAGGTATGAAATCGAACACCCATTTCACTTTTCCACCTTACTTGAGTTATCAAAGCTACCTTCTCTTACCTGTTCGAGCCCTGGCACATTCAATTTTGATAAAGGGACTCTTACTGAGGAATTGAGGATTCTTGATTTCAATCTCGTCAGACCCGCAATTCAGGAATGGCAACAAAGGACCCTGATTCCTCCCTCATTCCAGCTAAATATTCTTTCTGGGAGAGTTACCTCTTCCCAAGCTTTAGCTAGGTGCCTCTATTCCTGTGCTGATGGACTAGTCTCAGATACCTAGATTGAAATAGCCAATTTCTCCTGAATTCTCAGTCTAATACTTCACCAGCAAAACTCAACTTTAATCTTACACTGACATATAAATTTCATGGCTCAAGGGATATGCTTTAGAAATGGGCTCAATTTTTCACTCCTTTGGACACAGGACAACTAAAACCTGAATCCATTCATTCTTCTGTCACTTCAATTCCAAGCTATTATCTGATATTTTACAATCTCCCTTCATCAAAACAATTTTGCTATAAATGTGCTAATGTAGCCCTAAAGAATAAAATTGTTAGAATACTATTAAGAAGTTGAAAAGATAAAATACTAAATGGGAGAAAATATTTGCAAATTATATATCTGATATGTATTTAATATGCAGAATATGTAAATAATTTCTAAAACTCAACAACAGTGATGACAACAATTAAGCAACAATAAAACACACACACACTAAATCCAGTTCAAAAATGGTCTATGAACTGAAGAAACATTTGTCAAAAGAAGATATACAAAGACCCAATAAGTACATGAAAAGATACTCAACATCTTTAGTCATTAACAAATGAACATAGAAACCTGTGAGATACTACTTCACACCAGTCAGTATGGCTACAATTTAAAAATAAAAGTAGCAAATGCTGTTGAGAATGTGAAGAAATTGGAACCCTGTACATGACTGATGACAATGTAAAATGGTGCAGGCTTTACAGAAAACACTGGAAGTTAACTGAAAGGTTAAAAATTGAGTTATGACATGACTAAGCAACTCCAGTCCTAAGCATCCATTCAAAAGAATTGAAAATAGAGACTAGAACAGCTATTGCACACTATTTCCATTGGATCATTATTCAGAATATCCAAAAGGTGGAAATAATGCATATTTCCAGTAACAAATGGATTAACAAATTGTGGCATATACATACAATGAAGTATTATTCAATTACAAAATGAAAGATACTTTGATACAAACTGAAACATGTATTGACATTAAAAATATTACACTTAATGAAATAAAGTAGATACGGTAAAACACATATTATGTTATTCCACTTATATTACTTTCCTAGAATAAACAAACTCATTGCGACAGAAGGAGAATAGATGCTACCAGGGGCTGGAGGGGGTGGGGGAAATAGGACCTGCTATTTGATGGATACATAGTGTTTTGGGGGGTGAAGAAAAAGTTTTCATGTACATAGAGGTAATATACANTACATTCAAAAGAATTGAAAATAGAGACTAGAACAGCTATTGCACACTATTTCCATTGCATAATTATTCAGAATATTCAAAAGGTGTTAATAATGCATATTTCCAGTAACAAATGGATTAACAAATTGTGGCATATACATAAAATGAAGTATTATTCAATCACAAAATGAAAGATACTTTGATACATACTGAAACATGTATTGACATTGAAAATATTATACTTAAAGAAATAAAATAGATAGAGTAAAACACATATTATGTTATTCCACTTATATTACTTTCCTAGAATAAACAAACTCATTGGGACAGAAGGAGAATAGAAGTTACTAGGGGCTGGAGGGGGTGGGGGAAATAGGACCTGCTATTTGGTGGATACATAGTGTTTTGGGGGGTGAAGAAAAAGTTTTCATGTACATAGAGGTAATATACAACATTGTGAATGTATTTAATGCTACCGATTATAAAATTATGAATATTATGCTAAATATATTGCACCACAATAATAATATGTTCTGTATCAACAAATAAATGAAAAATATAAAAATAAAAAGAAGAGTGTAATCCATATAGTGGGAAAAAGCAGAAAATAGAAAATGCCTATAAGAGAGAACAGATGTGAAACTTAACAGATAAATATTTGAAAGTAATCATCAAAATATGTTTAAAAAACTAACCAAAACTAAGCTTAAAGAGGTAATGGAAGGTATGAAGACTATGCCTCATGAAATAGATAATGTCAATATATGAGATAGAATCAAAGGCAAATTCTGG
>NW_007741105.1:19312-26894 GCF_000696425.1 Galeopterus variegatus | reverse complement strand
CTGTCTCCTGGCACCGTAAGATAAAGAATAGAGGCTTTGTTTTTATAAGATCTTTGTAAAATGGTTTTATAATTTTAGAGTTTAGTTTTATAAATTCAGTGCATGGTAGGAGGAATATTGGTCATTTCAAATGGGAATGGAATGTTTTAATTTCTTTATTTATGGATAGGATTTGGAAACCTCAGAATTTTTTCCCTTCATTTAAAACCATTTTCAGCCTTTTGAATAATGCTATTTTCTCTTATTTTTAGGCCAAGGATTTTTAAATTTCTCATTAAAAACCTCTCCTAAACAATCATAGTTTCTATGCCACTGTTTCTTTGTGTTTAGATAGGAATAATATCCACTTCCCAGATTACCCTGAGGATTAAATGAGCTAAGATATGAAAGGCTTTGAACAGTGCTTGGTCCATACCAAGTGTTCAAAAAGAGTTAGATACTATTATTATTGATCTAACTTGAAAGGGAAAAAATTCAGATTCTATGTTACTCTTACACTTTCCACCTGTTTCTTGTTAATAGAACCACCAGTACTCTAACAATCACAAGCCCAGACTCTTCCCCTTGATACTACTTACTCTCTTTTCCTGAGGAATTAGAGGCCTGATTCCATTTTTTAAAAATTTTTGAATAAATATTTTAAAAATTAATTGACAGGCATATTAAACAAAATGTAATTCCTAAAATTTAGGTATGAAAATATGAATCCAGAAACTAAAAATTTTCTCCCTTTTCTTACCAGGATTAAACAACTATAACAACAAAAACCTAAGAAGCAACCTTTATTTAATGCAATAAAGAGCATATTACATGCAAACAGAAGACCTGATCTCAAGTCATAACTCTGCTACTTCCTAAATAAAATAACTTCTCTTAAAACAGAGATAATGATAAAGCTAGCATTATTTTGAGAATCAAATGAAAGAGTGTATGTGAAGCACTCTGCAAGCTTCAGAGTACTTTAGGGATACTTGTTACATTAAGAAGTTGCTAATAAAAGGCCAGTGCTTTGCTTATTTCACTCTACATAAGTGTCTTTAGGCTTATCCATGTTGTTGCAAATAGGAGAATTACATTCTTTTTTATGGCAGAGTAGTATTGGATCTGGCCTTCACATCTTGGGCACAATGGGTGACAATCAGCTTTATGTCTCATGAATATTCATAACCATTTAAAAAAAAAAGGCCCGTGAACCCATAGGAATGAATTAGGAACTTAATTAGGGATGGAAAAGTCAGTATTCATTTACCTCTACTTGCTCATTGTAAAAAGTGCTAATATCTTAGGCTAATTCAGCATTGAAGCACAATGATTCCCCCTTCTTTGTAGTGGAGCAGTACTATCTTTGCTCTATTGAGGAAGTTATTTAGAATATTAATGTAGAAAAAGTTCCTTCCTCCTGTCCTTCTCCAGAACACTTTAGTCTATGTGTGTACAAATCGAGCAGTACTGTAAGAGCATCAGACATTAACATAGAATTTCATACTTCTTTTGGTGGCTGGCTGGTATGGGGATCCATGGCCTTGGTGTTATAAGGCTGTGCTCTAACCAGCTGAGCTAACCAGACAGCCCAGAATTTCATACATTTCAAAGCATTTCACAATCATCATGACCTATGAACCTCACAATATATATTATATATTTTATACATACATATATGTGATATATATGTGTATATATATCAGATATATAGACTTGTATGTGTGGATATGACAGATATATATGTGTATATGTACACCATTTGTTGTGGAAAAAGCACGGATTTTTTAATATGAACAAAGCTCTAGATTTATCTAGCTGTATAGGTGTAAAAGCTCACACTATCGATGTAAAATTTAAATGGAACAATGTGAGGAATTTCTGTTTGTATAGAAAGAGAAGCAAATAAGAAACATCTGATCATTTTAATGACAAGGCCCCTCCTCAAGGACAGAGCACTGGTTCTTATTGCACACTGAAGCCAAAGTTTCTATTCATCTATATAGTGGAACATTTTCCATTGTAGTAGTAATGCCTAACATATGGGTTCATGTCAATATCTTTCCTGTCAAATAATATTTTACAACTGGATTTTATAGTTTGTAAGTGTATTCCTCCCCAAACAGTTGCTTTCTGTTAGTTTAAAAAATTCTTTTCTCTTAAAGTTTTTAAAGTGTTCCAGAAATTTGCGATCCACATATCCAGCTGCTTACAAATCATCTGCATGTGTACCTGTCAAAGGCACTCATATTTGACCTTCCTAAAGCCAAAGTATTTAGCTGTCATTCCCAATGTCCTCCTGACCATCACCACCAAAAAATCAGTCAGAAACCATCCAAACCCAGTACTCTCTCTGGTAACAGCACCTTCATTCAGACATCAGCGAGAAACCTAAGGTTCTTTTATACTCTGCTCCTTTACCACCCATGTTTAATCTATCATTAGGTTCTAGCAATTTTACTCCTAAATATCTTTTGAATCTATTCAGTTCTATCCCCACCTCCACTATTACCGAATTATCCAAAATTACAGATAGCCGTCATTCATGAGATTTACGACAGCGCTTTTTTAACTGGTCTCTCCACTTAGACTTTTCCTACCCTCTAATACATTTACCACTCTACACTCAAAGTGATCTTTTCAAAATCAAATCTGATTGTGTTACCCCTTCAAGGCCTCGCCATTTCTCCTGTGGCACAGGTCGAAGTTTGGGTTTTTTTTTTCTTTTTTTTGGTGGCTGGCTGGTACCGGCATCAAACCCTGGACCTTGGTAATTGTCAGTACCATACTGTAACCAACTGAGCTAACCAGCCTGCCCTAATATAATCTAATATAATCTCTATGGCCATTGCCTTTTTAATTGTCTTTTAATTGTACCAATTCAATTTCATCCTGAATGTAAAAGTACCAAACACTAAAGATGTATTTCACATAAAATGAAAGATTCCTTATATTAATCCCCATATTACTTATTTTGTCAGTGGAAAACATTCTTAACGGTTTACAGTACAGTCATGCACCATATGCTGTATGTTTTGGTCAACAACAGAACGCATATATGATACTGGTCCCATAAAATTATAGTGGATTATACCATATAGCCTACGTGAGTAATAGGCTATGCCATCTAGGTTTGTGTAAGTATGCTCTGATGTTTACAAGGAGAAAATCACCTAACGATGCATTTCTCAGAATTTATCCCCACTGATAAATAATCCATGACTGTATATTTTTCTACATCTTTCTGTGATAGTACATATTATCTACCTATTTGTTTTAATGGTTGTTTAATATTCCATGGTATAGATGTAACATAATTTTATTAAACATTTCCACTTGTGATAACTATTGAAGTTGTTTCCAACTTTTTTGATATTATAAACAATTCTCTAAAGCTGGTATTTACAAATTTCAGTATTAATGTAAGTTTTCTGCAGAATGGATACCACATATAAAATTTCTGGACCTAAGAACATGCACATTTAAATTTTTATGTGTACAGTGTTATGCTATCACCCTTTACAAAAAATATGTTCNACTGATGAATAGCATAAATAGAGATAGGTTCTACAAGCCATAACTATCACAAAATGAACACGGTCATGTAACCACCACTCATATCAAAAGAGAAAAAATTCCTGGTCACCAAGAAGCCCTAGTGCCTCCTACCTCCCTTTCTCCTCAACAAAGTTAGATTAACTTCTAACCATAGAGATTAGCAAGGCCGGTTTTACCAATTTATAAAAATGGAATCATACAGTATATATTCTTTTGAGCCTGGCATCTTTGGCTCAACATTTTTTCAGGTGATCACTTTAGGCTCATACAAAAAGTTCATACATTTTCATTACTTTGTATGGAAATTTCTTTGTATGTGTGTCACTATAGTTTTAATTTGCATTCTCCTGATATAAATTAGATTGATCTCCTTGTATATGTTTTTTGGCCATTTCGATATGCACTTTTGTGAAGTGCCTGCTAAAGTTTCTTGCCTGTTTTCTGTTAGGTCTTTCCTTTCCTTGTTGATTTATAGAAGCTGTTTAAATATTCTTTATATGAACTCTTTATTCATTATATATTTTACTTGTCTTTTCTTATTTTTTGCTTCCCTTTTTTCTTTAATGGTTTCTTTTGATAAACAGTTATTTTTAATTTTAATGTAGTCCATTTTCTCAACCTTATAAGATACGACTAATGCTCTTAATCTTTAACGATCACCATGGTAATGAAATTAACTTTCTATATTATCTTCTAGAAATTGTGTTATTTCATTTTTAACATTGAGATCTACTACGTATCTGTAATTAACTTTTGTGCATGGTATGAAATGGAAGTCAACTTTTTCCCCATATGTATAGTCAGTCGACTTGTCCAATTATTGAAAACATTCAACTTTTCATACTAATTTACAGTGGCACCTTTGTTATAACTTAAGTATCTATACATTCATAGGTCAACTTCTCAATTCTCTTCTGCTGCTTTGATCTCTTTGTCTGTTTTTGTGTCAATACTGGCAATGTTGAACTTTGCCTGAGTTCTGTAGTCCTGGAAAACAGGGACAGTTAAAGAAATCCCACACGCTTCTTGTTCTGGGAAACTGCTTGCTGCAAAGAACCACGTTTACCCCTATGCCTTAGATAATACCCATATATATCCCTCCTGCCCCGGCCAATTTGACTTGACAGCACCATTTGCCACACCTAAATTCACCTGGTAATTGAGGTGTCTTATTTGTGTTAGTTAATTGTCTTTATACAAAGAAAAAATTAAACTTCTTATATCTCTGTGTCAAGCGGTAGCACAGCTTGGAGCCAGGTACCTCTGCTAAACTCCCACAGAGACTGGGAGATAGATAGGGATGCTATCTTTCTTGATGTTTACATTTAAAAGATACAGCTTAAGGAAAACTTAAGAAAAACTCTCCTGGTTTGTAAACCTGTCAAGAGGTTTGTTTAGTTTTTGAAAAGATTTACACACGTCAAAAGAACAGAGAAAGAATTTATAGTTACAAGTTTTCTAAAAGAAATGTTCTAGAAAAGGGAGGTGGGGGAAGTTTCTTTTTCAGCCCCAAGGAAAATCAGTTCTTTTAGATCTGTACTTACCCTTGCAATGTCTCCCTTTTGTAGTAACAAAGGCTGGACAGAAACAGGAACAGTTAAAGAAATCCCACACGCTTCTTGTTCTGGGAAACTGCTTGCTGCAAAGAACCACGTTTACCCCTATGCCTTAGATAATACCCATATATATCCCTCCTGCCCCGGCCAATTTGACTTGACAGCACCATTTGCCACACCTAAATTCACCTGGTAATTGAGGTGTCTTATTTGTGTTAGTTAATTGTCTTTATACAAAGAAAAAATTAAACTTCTTATATCTCTGTGTCAAGCGGTAGCACAGCTTGGAGCCAGGTACCTCTGCTAAACTCCCACAGAGACTGGGAGATAGATAAGGATGCTATCTTTCTTGATGTTTACATTTAAAAGATACAGCTTAAGGAAAACTTAAGAAAAACTCTCCTGGTTTGTAAACCTGTCAAGAGGTTTGTTTAGTTTTTGAAAAGATTTACACACGTCAAAGGAACAGAGAAAGAATTTATAGTTACAAGTTTTCTGAAAGAAATGTTCTACAAAAGGGAGGTGGGGGAAGTTTCTTTTTAAGCCCCAAGGAAAATCAGTTCTTTTAGATCTGTACTTACCCTTGCAATGTCTCCCTTTTATAGTAACAAAGGCTGGACACAGGCCCTCCAAATTTGCATTCTGGTCGAATTGTTTATCTTCATTGATCTGTCAGAGCAAAGTACTTATTGGCTGACTTGACCAAACCTTCATTAAGCTTCTCTCTTCCCTGCAGGAACCTCAACTTTGACCCACCCTTAACCTGAGCCCACACTGGCATGTAGAACACCTCCTCCTTAACACAGAGAAAGACACTCCCTGAGTCTTGCTTACTTCTCCTTATGAAAGAAAAGCCTGTTTTCTGCCTGACCTTTCAGATGTTTGCAGATCCCCTGGTCAGAACCCTCTTCCTATTTCAATAATCCTCTCCCTCTCTTGCAATAATCTTTTGAATAAAGTCTTTCCTCCTCTATGTCCAGATTTTTTATTTGACAGTACCATGCCTTGCTTATTGCCATAGCTTTATAATACATCTTAATATCTGGTAGAGTAAATATCTTCACTTTGTCAACAACCCAAGTCAGAGTGAATCTTATTTTGGTGAATCTTCCCCAAGAAAATAACCCAAAATATGCAAAATAGTTCATATTTATCACATTATTTATAAGAATTAAAACTACCTTTTATAAATTATGATTTATTTACCAAGATGGAATATTAAGCTGCCCTTAAAATGAATAAAGGTAATGATGATTTAAGGATAACAACCATTCCAGCCAACAATTCTTGAATGATGCAATGTAAAAGAAGAGGTGTGGGTGATATATCTAAAACAGTGCTAAAAAGACCAAATTCAGTAATCAGAAATGTAGAAATTCTGAAAAGTTGCTGGAAGGCAAAAAAGCAGATGAGATTTAATTGACAGAAATACAGGAGCAGAGGACACCAAAGCCCAAATAATATGCAAGAGAAAACTGATGTAAAGGTAAAGGTTATTGCAAAATGATTGTTTATGTATGATAATCTTGAGTGAATAAATTCAACTCGAGATATCAGATAAAGGCCCTGTATAAACCATGAGAGTAATTAATTGAAGAAATATTCAAGACAATTTGTCTGAGTATCTGTTCTACTCCATATTCCCCTAGCTGAATTGTGGATAGTGATATTAGATTCCAACTTGAAGCCCTGATTATACTAGGAATTCTGCCATTAAGGACTCCCAGATCTTGCAACAGTAAAAGCAAAATAAATTATGATCCGTCCATTCCCACCCCCCACCAAAAGAAAGGGAAACTCTCAGAACCAAACTTCACACAATCCCACTCCATATGTCCTCTTGCAAACAAGAAAGGAAAGGTTCCTTCCGTAATCAGAGTCCATATCTACATTTACGCAAAGTGGTCTGTTACATTGTGGTTTAAAAAATGTGTAAAACATAAAATTCTGAAATGTGATAGTGTCTTTTTGTACTTATATTATAGGTATACTATATTCTCTCAAGATGTCCTTTTGGCATAGAAGATGGGAAGAAAAGGTTTGGTATTGAAAGACTGCTAACTTCTAACACTTATTTATCTGCCTATCCACTCCATGATGTAAGTATAGTTTTGATTTTGAAATACTGAATTCATTTTCCTTCTCCTACGTTCAGAGGTGGCCTTGTTGGGAGAGAGAATCTTCCATTTGCTTTTTTGTTTTTTTATTAAAAGTTGCTTAATTCTCTCTCAGGATAGGAAAATCCCTAATGACTCCCTAGTTCCAAGCTGAGAACTTTGCCAGATAATGCTAAAAAGCATAGTGAATGCCTTTTGACATTATGGTTTCAAATGAGAATTTATTTAAAAATTAGTACATTTGCACATGAATTTTCTTTCGAACCCATTTTGAAAACAGTAGTCACAGTAAAAGAACATTTTAGGAGATAATATTTGGAAATTTCTATATGAACTCATCAGATCTTTTCTCATATATAATATTTTGAAGCT
>NW_007741105.1:15252-18174 GCF_000696425.1 Galeopterus variegatus | reverse complement strand
CTACTCAGTATCTATCAATGGGGAAAGAACTTATGCATGTGCAGGGGCCAAGGGAAAAACCTTGCCTTTGCTCTTTGAAGATTTACTGAAAATCAGCTGACAAGATTCATATTAATAAGAAAAAACAAAGGACCAAGTTTCTCTAAGCTCTGGGGGAGGTGTCATCACAGGTAAAGAAAGGAAAAGTAAGTTAGGCAGAGACTGTCTTATTGTGCAGAAAAAAATATCTCAGGTAACCTGGAAGCTGCCCTCAGAAAGAATAGATGGTAGGCAAAGGAGGAGTCTCAGAGGAAGTCTACTTGTGTGTTTTATAGATGCAAATTTCTTCCATAGAAAGCAGCCTTTTAGCTATTCTTGTTTTTCCAGCCCCTTTGAATAGCCGTCTTGAAATATGTCATGGAAGTATATTTTGCGCTGAAATACTTTGCTTTCCATCAGTCCCTCTTTTGAAACTTTATTTTTTAGAAAACTTTACATATTAAAGTAGAATTGGTAGCCGTGAAGACATTTGGGTTAGAAATTTTGAGATAAGAGATAGAGAAAGGAGGAAACATAGACTGTAACAAGCAGAAAAGAAAACAAATTTGAGTATGCTGTTTTATATT
This sequence comes from Galeopterus variegatus, assembly GCF_000696425.1. Lineage (NCBI taxonomy): Eukaryota > Metazoa > Chordata > Mammalia > Dermoptera > Cynocephalidae > Galeopterus > Galeopterus variegatus. Next base: position 17,569 of record NW_007741105.1, on the reverse strand, counting down.
TTCTTGAATCAGTCTCTTAGTCCTGAGAACAGGTCAGTTCAGTTAAACAGTTGTGTCCCATTCTAGGAAATTGCTTTGCAGATGGGCTCCCATCAAGGCTAGGTCTCTGTATGGTGTAAGCATACAGAAAAAAATAAAAAAGGTTAATGTCTGGAGCAGTCTATAAGCTAGTTTTTCTAGAGTCTCTAGCATCTTTAGTTGGCAGTGGCAATCTCACAAAATTTTTTGGATTGCAGTTTGTGTGTTGAGTGAGTGGGCTGCTCTCACACAGCACAATCATCTCCTCTCCCAAGAGGTTAGGGGGTGGGACCAAAAGTCCCACCTTGGTCTATCCTGTGATCAGCCTCCTCCATCCTGAAGCTATCTGGAGGCTGCCAGCCATCATCAGTTTATGAAAAGACTCTTATCATTTTGGAGATTCTAAGGATCTTAAGAGTTGTATGTCAGGAGGTGGTGAAGAAAACCAAATATATTTTCACAATATCACAGTGTACAAAGTTTTCCAAATAGAAGTTGTTTTGGTGATTTTTCATCAAAGCCAAGTTGATTCCCTTCAGCCGGCAGGGCCTTAAGAAAAGACAGTTTTAATTTCTAGTGATTCCAAGTCAGAAGGATGAGAGAAAAACTGAAAATGTTAGTTTGGAAAGTCACAGCCAGATATTGGAGGAAATTGAAAATTCAGGATTCGGTCCAGAAAATAAAAAAAAAGTCAAAAACAATGGGCAAAGCTAGAATCTAATAAAAGGTGCACTATAGTGTACTTTTGAAACATAAGTTTTCTCTTTCCAGTTCCCCCTTTTCACCAAAGATATTTCTGACAAGACTGATTCATTTACAAAATAAGTTTAGTCTCTAGCTTCATTATTTGCATAAAATGCAGTAAGAATAGTGATTTATTATGTAGGCTCTTTTAAAGTTGGCTTTGCTGGAACTTTTCATAAGTATTCTCATATTAGACTATTAAGAACCTCTTGAAGCTTAGGAAACCAAGTCAAGGATTTGACTTGCTCTTGGACTGTAATACCTGTATAATAAGTTGGGTGAATTTCTCTCTTCCTGAAGTTCCTAAAATACCTTGAGGTTCTAAAGCTTTTCAGAAAGTGACATTCTTTACTTACTACAAGGCTGGGAACCTCGTAAGGATGTAGATAGGGAACCAGGCATGTCTGTTTTCCAAGTCTATTGGCTTTGCAAAATTAATCTCAATCCCTCAAAGCAGTCTGGTCATATATATTTGCTTGCTTGCTGGTGGAGGAAAATTCCCACACATTTGGTCACAGAAATCAGTTCTGGAGTTTTTACCCAGTCCAGTTAAATAATCAGCATTGGTTTGTATTTCAGAGTACCTGTCAGAGTGTTTTTATCTTTTCCGTGAACCTCCTTGAAGAAACAACACTTTAGGATTTTCAAAGAGCTTTTAGGAAAAAAAGCATCAAAATAAAGCAATTTGCTATGGACAACAATACTTAAAATGGCCATGATAAAAGACAAAATTGACAAGGAAATATGGTTATTTCCATGGCCTGCAACAGTGTTTCATAGTAGCCATAATTATGACTTACCACATATACCAAGAAATATCAGAATTTTGGGAAGTTTATACAATTTTGGAACGCATATTAATAACACATTCATGCAAAAAGTTACATATTTGGAAAAAAACCTTAAATCTGTAACTCAGTTTTTCTAAGTAATGCAAAGACCTAATAAACACAGGATCGCGAATTCTCTCCCCCCCCCCCCCCCGCTTTTTTTTGCAGTTTACTTAAAAAGTGACCAAAAATTTTTTACTGTCTCTTATCAATATTACACACAAATCTTGTTTAAAGAAGGAAACCAAATTTTACTTTTGTACCAGTAATGCTAAAGCTAATCTTAATAAAATATTTTAAACAAATCCATTCAATCAGCCAGCTTTGACCACACAAGATTTCCATAAGGCTTTTATCACTTCCTACAATTTTATTTTCTTTCCCCAACCATATCCATTCAATTTCATCTATATCATTCTTTCTTTATTCCTTCGATTTATACTAACCCTTAAAGAACCCTTAAATACTAAACCTTAAATATATTTTCCTTCAATAAAAACCACATCGTTGTTCCTTTTAACCTTCTTCACCAAAAACACATCCCACTTTTCTTATAGACTTTGTATCCAGAATTCTTTTTAATTCAAAAGATGCATCATCTAGCCATTGACAATTTAGTATCCCCAGTGGTGTATTTATTTCAATGGCGATGCAATATTATAAACCCTTTTATTGAAAGACCAGGAGGTAACTTTCAGGCTTAGAATACATTTTTACCATGAAAA
>NW_007741105.1:13506-15010 GCF_000696425.1 Galeopterus variegatus | reverse complement strand
TTCCATAAGGCTTTTATCACTTCCTACAATTTTATTTTCTTTCCCCAACCATATCCATTCAGTTTCATCTATATCATTCTTTCTTTATTCCTTCGATTTATACTAACCCTTAAATAACCCTTAAATACTAAACCTTAAATATCTTTTCCTTCAATAAAAACCACATCGTTGTTCCTTTTAACCTTCTTCACCAAAAACACCTCCCACTTTTCTTATAGACTTTGTATCCAGAATTCTTTTTAATTCAAAAGATGTATCATCTAGCCATTGACAATTTAGTATCCCCAGTGGTGTATTTATTTCAATGGCGATGCAATCTTATAAGCCCTTTTATTGAAAGACCAGGAGGTAACTTTCAGGCTTAGAATACATTTTTACCATGAAAACAAGAGGTGTCATTCCATGATCCCCAAAATTTTACTCCCACAAATAGGCTAAGAGAACAAAAGACTTGTGTTTCCATGGATGAGAGTGGTGTTTGTGCATATGGTGCCTCCAGAATCCCACAAATTTGTGGAGGGCTGTCAGCCACAGACCTACTAAGCCATGCCACCAGATAGGCCCTCCTGGGTTTGTTCTTTCCCAGAACTAACTAGACAAAGAGTTGAGATGCCAAAAGCCCCTTGTGGATGCAATTGAATTAGCCATCTTGAAATATGTCAAACAAGTATATTTTGGGCTGAAATATTTTGCTGTCCATCACATGAAACGTTACTAAGGCTCTTAAGTGTTAAAGTTTGTTGTAATATTTTAAATTCTTTGCAAAGTGGATATCAGTGATGGTCAGCGAGGATAGACAGGAGTCTCTTCTTGTAATAGCAATATGACTTTGGATTGATCACTTAACTTTACTTGGGGTTTAATTTTCATATCTAAAAAATAAAAGTGTTAGTCTATTTCTAAAGTCCTAGCTAGCTATATAGAGATACAAATCTTTGAGCCATGAATATTGTATTAGGATTTAATAGAGAAGAAAGGACATTTCAAGTGAAAGGAAGAGCTCGAATAAGAGAAATTCTCAAACTTTAACCTGTATTTTTAGTTAACTGGGTGTGAGAATTTAAAAGGAAATCACTCCTTGTATATTCTGGATATTAATCCTTTGTCAGATGTATATTTTGCAAATAGTTTCTCCCNGGTGTATATTTAATTCTTTAATAAATTTTGAGTTGATTTTAGTGTATGGTGAGAGGTATGAGTCTAGTTTCATTCTCCTGAAAATGGATAATCAGTTATCTCAGCACCATTTGCTGAAGAGGGAAACAACTTTACAATAAAAAAACAAGTAACCCAATTAAAAAATGGGCAAAAGAGCTAAATAGGCATTTCTCAAAGGAAGATATATGAATGGCCAACAGACACATGATAAAATGCTCAGCATCATACAGCATTCAAGAAGTGCAAATCAAAACCACACTGAGATACCATCTCACCCCAATTAGTATGGCTAAAATCCAAAAGACTGTGAATGATAAATGCTGATGAAAGGTTGCAGAGAAAAAGG
>NW_007741105.1:2000-12083 GCF_000696425.1 Galeopterus variegatus | reverse complement strand
ATAAATAAATAAATAAATAAATAAATAAATAAATAAATAAATAAATAAATAAAAATAAAAAGGAAATCACTATTATTATGGTTTGTTATGGATTCTAGTAAATAATTTCACATCAACGGAATATGAACTCTAAATCTAAAAGTAAAAGAGAGCATTAGCCTTGTTTGCTAACCTTTTTATAAAAGCCATGTTCATTTACTTGACCCTGTCTTTTGCTTTGTCCTTTGTGTATCCTTTTCTTGAATATCTGCAGGGCCAATATTGGAAGCCATCAGAACCTCCCAATCCTGTCAATGAAAGGTACATACTTTACCAGAATTGGGCTCGGTTTTCCGATTTTTACAAGGAGCAACCTTTACATTTGATTAGGTAAGTTCTTTACACAGGATCAGATCAATTAAAACTTGATGTGATTTTTATTCACAATGGCATCATAGTCTATTTTTTTACTACTATTTTTACCCACTACATTTCATAACTTCTTGGTTTTGTATCTACAGTATGGGTTAGCGATTCATTTGGGAGCAGAATCTTGTTGCCAAAATCTGTGAGATACAATAGAGATAGCATTATGGTTAAGAAGTTAGGCCTTGCCATTATGCTAGGCTGGATTCAAATCCAAGTTTTGCCCCTTAAAAGCTGCATAAACTTGGTCAAGTTAGTTAACCACTATGAGGCTCATCTCATCTGTTAATAGGAATAGCAATCGTACTTTCTTTATGGAGCTATTTGAAAATTAAAAGAGATATGTATTTCTTAGCATCATAACTGGCACTTAGTACTTAATCTATATTAGTTTTGTTTTTCTCCTAGAGTCCAGGAATTTAGAAGATAAGAGAAAGGTTGCATATGGATGTTTATACATGGGTTTATCTGAGAGAGCTGTTAAGACATTTGTTCTATGACCTCAATTCTTTAGACAGTTTTAGTAGCTAAGCAAGAAGATGATGGTTGCAAGTTCTTGCTTTGAAACTTAACAATACTACATACATACAGGATCTTAGGAATTTCTTGCTTTGAAAGCAAAAGGAACAGTCAGGCAGTTCCTTACTTGATGCTTACACAGCATCACAGAATCTTTTATGAGACTGACTTTGATGCACCCACCCATCTAAATCAATTGAAATGTATCTCAACAGTTTTATTTAAGGCAAATAAAAGGGAACATTAAAATAAAAGGCACCCAGACAGTTTATAAACTGGTGCATTCTGTAAAATCATTATGAGAATTCTTTCTTGGATGATATATTAATCCATTTTCTGTTGCTTATAACAGAATAGCTGAAATTCAGTAATTTATAAAGAAATGAAGTTTATTTCTGCTAGTTTGGGATGCTGGAAAGTCCAATGTGTAGGGGCATATCTGGTGAGGGCCTTCTTCTTGGGGAGCTCTGCAGAATCTCAAGAAGGTGCATGTTATCATATGGCAAGAGAGTTAGAGCATCCTAATGTACTTTCTTGATCTCAAAACTACCAGTTTCATCCCATGATAACCCATTAATTCATTAACCCATTAATCCACTTCTTAAAGGCCCTGCTTCTCAAATATCATATTGGGAATTGAGTTTCAGCATGAGCTTTGGAGGGGACAAAAATTCAAACCATTTCATATGGTTATTTTAATTGTTTTGAATAATGGTCACTTAATTTCTTGTTATAAAAATAGCACATTTAGGGGGCCGGCCTGGTGGCGCACTGGATAGTGCGCCGCTTGGGAAGCGCGGTGGCGCTCCCGCCGAGGGTTCGGATCCCACATACAGACCGGTTCCCGCTCACTGGCTGAGCGAGGCGCGGGAGCAACGCCGAGGGTTGCGATCCCGTTGCCGGTCCCCGGTCCGGTACGGGGGCAACACTGAGGGTTGCGATCCATTGCCGGACACGGAAAAAGACAAAAGACAAAAATAAATAAATAAATAAATAAAAATAGCACATTTATCAAAAAAATTTAAGTAATAAAGAGATATTAAAACTTTTAACTAAAATTCCACCTCTATTGGGCTCCATAGAAGTAACTACCCTTAATTTGGTGATATCCATTCAAACCTAGTTTTATGCGCATGCATAAAAAAAACACATACACAAATACATTTTTTTCTTTAGAGCAGTGTCATCTTTATCTCCTTTTTTATGTGCTGAGACTTCCATTTTTCATTAACTAATATATTAGTGATATTCTGATCTGTGAATACACAAAGATCTATCTCATACTTTTTAACACAGAATTCCTTATTATGATTTTTTATATTTTATTTATCAAATTTTTTATTGGAAAACATTAGGCTGTCCTAATTTTTCACTGTTGCAATCACTGTTGCCGAAAATATCCACAGACATTTTGTTCTTGGGAAATACTTCAATAGGATATTTCAAAGAACCAAAGTTATCAGAATAAAGGTTTGCATATTTTACGTTGTTCAAAATATATTGGCAGTATTTATTTACCTAACATTATTAAACTGTCTACAGGTGTCTGTGCTATAAGTATTCCCCAAACGTTGTTTTTCATAATCCTAGAAATACACAAACACATTACATCTCAGGTCAGTGCTTGTATATCTGTAATATCTTACTAATACTCACTGATTTCCTTTTACAGCAAAGAGGAAGCTCACATGTTCTGTTTAATCAAATAGACATACTATTATTATAATTGCTTTCCATTTATAGCAAGTTGTACTGCTTTTTCATTTCAACAGTGAGATAATTTTTTTAAATAAATTAAAATTTTTAACAGAAAATTTAAACTATTGATATCTGGGTATAAAGTTTTTTATTATTATTATTTATTAAGAATATTCATGAGATACAAATCTGATTGTACCCCCTCCTGCCCATGATGTAAGGGCCAAATTCATACTGGGGGCATACCCATTACCAGAAATTACTTTTGTACCCTTTGTCCACTCCCAATTATCCCCCTATATCCCTCCCTCTCCCCATTGGGTATAAAATTTTAAACTAGGTAACTGAAAAGGCAAAAAATAAAACATTTATCACAGAGGTAGCAGCTGCAGAAAAGAGCCATTATCTTTAGGGTTTCTTTTCAGTTGTTATATAAGGCAATATCTTTATTCTTGTGAATAGACAATGAAATGTTTAGGAGTAAAGGACCATAATGTATTGAATTTACTTTCTTTCATATGTTTCACAAAAAGACATTTTATATATGTATATATATGCATGAGTGTATATATGTATGTGTGTGTATATATGTATATTTCTATGTACACAAATACACATATACACACACACATATACATACATACTAGTGTGTGTATATATTTATTTATATAGAGAATGCAAATGAAGCAAAATATTTATAATAAAAGAATCAAAGAGTATATGAATGCTCTTTGAATTGTTCTTATAACTTTTCTGAAAACTTGAAATTTTTTCCAAATAGAAATTTTAATAAAAAGAGAGTCCAGAAATAGACTATCCAGGTATACTATTACGTCATTAAAGGTATTTAAATTTTTTCTTTATAAATTATTATGTCTCTAATTATTTTCTTTCATTTAATCATATTGGCTAATAACTTCAAAACAACATTAAATAGTAGTGGAGATAGTGGGTATTCTATAGTCTTGTTCCTGATCTTAGTGGAAATGTCTTTAGTGTGGTCTCATTAATTAAGAAATTATTTTTCTCCTGTACATTATTTTATCATTTCACAAGGGGGCTCAGAAATGTTTTGTTTGTTTCTTTTTTTTTAAAGTCTGATTATTTTAGCACATTATGTTCTCTGTCAGTTTTCCTGGTTCCTGGTGGATCTTTTCTATGTGTGGCTTCTGTTTGTGTTTTTTTTTTTTTTCCTTTTTGTCTTTTTTCGTGACCAGTAACAGGATCGCAACCCACGGTGTCGCGCCCACACCGCACTCAACCAGTGAGCGGACCGGTCTCTATATGGGATCCAAACCCTCGGCGGGAGCGCCGCTGCACTCCCAAGCGCCGCACTCTACTGAGTGCACCACCGGGCCGGCCCTGTTTGTGTGTTTTTTAAAATTTTTTATTATGAAAAGTTTTTGTGGATTATAGTTTTAAATATTAATTATTTTCCAGTGTTTTGATTATTTTCTTTGGACTCCAGTTATATGTATATTTTGTGTTTATTTCCTGTCTTCATTTCAAATAATTTCTTTGTAACCCTTTTTACATCTCTTTTTCATTTTTATTCTATTGATAGGTTTTCTGTTTTTCTTACTGTCCTTTTTGTTAGATTTTCACTTAACTCTCTCATTATTCTCTTTTGAGTACCTGATAATTTTAGCATCATTTCCTGTTTTTCCCCATTTCTTTTCTTAATTTTAATATTTCAGATGTTATATTCACAAATATTTATTTGAGAGTGTTAATTCAATGTGCAGTTTTATTATTATTATTATTATTACTATTATTATTATTACAGTGTTTTTCAATTGCATGTTATTCCGGGAGACTTTTTATCAGCTGAAGTTTTTTGTTTCACATTTTCTGTGTTTGTCATTGTTTTATACGGTTTTGAATGAATGTGCTCTGCTTGTTTCAATTTGTGTTTAATTCATGGACAGAATTTCCAGCACTAGAGCGCCCTCTCCTGTTAGTCCTTTCCTCTTCCAAGCAGTTTATGGATGATGGTGGACAGTTGGCATGTGCTGTTTCTTTCATTTCTACAAGATCCTGTTTCTTTCATTTCTACAAGATCCCCTCTTATTTATTTATTTATTTTTCTCTTTAATGGTACACTTTCAAGGAGTACCACTCCTCTTCTCTTGATATCTAATTCTTTGCCAGAAATATTGCTTCTCTGAGGCCGCCCCTTTCAGCCTTGCTCATTTCAGATTCTTTCTTAATTACAAAGTACCAAAATGTGTTTAGATTCTGGCATTTAGTCGAACTTTGTTCTAGGAGTTACTTGATCTGTGCTTGTCTATGTTCTCCACCCTACTTTACATTTTTTTTCCCTAGAATTTTTTTTTTTCCTTTTTGTCTTTCTTCGTGACCGGCAACAGATCGCAACCCTCAGTGTCATGCCCGTACCGGACCGGGACCGGCAACGGGATCGCAACCCTCGGTGTTGTGCCCGCACCTCGCTCAGCCAGTGAGCGGCCGGTCTGTACATGGGATCCGAACCCTCGGCGGGAGTGCCACCGCGCTCCCAAGCGGCGCACTGTAGCAGTGCGCCACCGGGCCGGCCCATTTTTCCCTAGGATTTTTTAAACATTTTCACTATTCTGTTTCTTAGATTTGTAGCAGCAGGTGTTAGAACTGGGTTTATTTTTTTAATTACAGGTAATTTCAGGATCATAGTGTTCTCTATCATGATACTGAAGATCTGTACTTGGTTTGGTGTTATTAACGCTCCTTGTTGATTTTATCATTTTTAGGAAAGATTTTGTGAGGATGTCAAAATATCCTCAAAAAGAGAATTTATTTATAGATGCATAATTACAATTCACATATTCCTTTAAATGAGAATTTATTAAGCATCACTAGATATCAGACAAAGGGCTAGGTCTACAAAGATAATCAGAAAATGGCTTGCTACCATGAATTTGTTGGCAGGAACATAAAAAATGCATAATAGTTATAACACAGTGGTACTTATAAAAGAATAAAGCACAGAGGAAAAAGCACCTGCCTTAATGACAGCCTCAGGAAAAACTTCATGACATTCATTTTTGAGCTGTGACTTGAAAGATAAGTAGCAGGATGCTAAATAAATAAGCTTAGGTAAGAAAATCCCAGGCAAAGAGAGCAAGTGCAGAGCACTGGGCTAAAGAAGAGCATTGTGCATTTAGTTCTTTATGTAGGAGGGTCAGCAAGGGAGATTTGTGTGTTACCTGGAACAAAATCGTGAACTATGCTGAGGTGAAAAGATGAAAAATTTGAAGGAGGAAGAGAACACTGTTCAATTTTTGCTTTAGAAAGATCACTCTGTTGGAAAAAAAGATAATTTAGAATAATACAAGACTCAAATCAGAAAAGTAAGGAAGCCGTTAAAATTTTCAGCAATAAATGTTGAAAATCGTATCCAAGGCACTGGTAACAGGAGGCAGAGTAGACTATGGGTTAGAAAAAGATTTTTTGTGATAAAATTTATTAGGCCTAGTGGATGATTGGATATGGAGGATTAAAAAAAAAGGAGGACAGGATGACTTGGAGTGCCTATAAAGAGATTTAGCATATAGGAATCTGAATCCCTAGATTTCACATATTTCATATTATCTCTATACCATATTTCAGTTTCATATTCAAATATTTAGGTAGTTTTTCCTGCCTTTTGGCCACTGATCATTTTGACTTACATAATATTGGGGGGAAGGGAATGGAAATACCAAGGTTGCTGTCGCTGGCTATTAGTCTGTAATTTTACACGCCCTGTCAACCCATTTTTTCTTTTCAATTTAACAGCCCCATATAATTTTTCTTCTGAAGTCACCTATTTTGGATGTTTTATTGCTTAGAAATAAAACTGATATACTGCTATATACTAAATAGCTTAGAATAAATACATTGACCATGAATGTTATGGTGCTATTATAATGCCAAGATAATATAATAGCTAAGTTTCTCAGATGTCTATGAATTCACTATAAAAATGAATCCTTTTAGAACAAACTTTTGCATTCATTTATTTATTCAAGACTGTTTTCAACTCAACTATGTCATCATTCTTTTGATTATTTACTATGTCTCAGACTAGTACATTATAGAAACACAAAATTAGACCATTTCCCTTACACAATATCTCATACCAATATTCTTGAATCTCTTCTACTTATTGGATGCTATGTTAGATGCTATGGGGCCACAGATGAGTTGAAAATCTAGTAAATGAAATGAAAAGATTAAGAAATATCATAGATATAAATATATGGCACATTTTTTTCTAAGAAAAAATAATAGTCAAAAGAAAGGGTTCTCCTTATATTTTAGTCTTTATAGAGTGTCTCATATTATTAGATTCTCTCATTTTCTTTGTTATGAATAAGATAAATATTTGTTAAACCTTAAATGTTATTTGAATAATCTATGTTTTTCCCATAATACAAATTTAAGATGTCTGTTTCTACTCTCTTAAAAGATGCATTAGTGGTTCATCTGTTACTGTTAAACTCCCCAAGTTCAAAGTTTAGTAAAATTATTTCTACACTTGCACATATGATAAATGCTCATCTGATTTCATCTAATAAATGTTCAGCAATTTCTCTTTTTAAAAACATTTCAATAATAATTACAGGCCTAGAGTTCTTGAAGGCCTTTTAATTTTTAATTCTCAAGGAATAAGATTCTTGAAATTTGAAAAAAGTAGAACTTTAAAAATAAAGTTGTTGAAATACTCACTTTCCATATGAATTACTGAGGAATTTTTAAGTTGTCTGTAGTATTAATATTGATATTATGCCTTATAAAATTATTGATTTTGGAATTTTTTAAACATCAAATGGACATAGACATAGTGAACAGAAAATTGCACAAAGTGAAATATTTTTATACTTTTTTTCTGATTTTGATGTTATTTAGTATTACAGTAATTGTTATATTTTTCCAGTAAAAACTGGGAAAAAGCATGTTCATTCACCCTAAGTGTAAGTAAACCTAAGGGAGTTGTGAATGGCGGATTAACAAGGGTATATGATGGCATTATAACTTAATTTCAGATTTATACTGATTTGGAAAGCAGAATAAGGGAAAGTAACAATGCAAAATTGCTTATCATCACTGAAAAGAATGAAAGAAGATGGTACAAGTTCTAAGATACCTCTTTAATTAGAATTGAATTTTGAAAACTGAAGAATGGGATGTTCAATAAAATTAATATTGAGTATGAGAAATATACTTTAAAATCTCATCGAGAAATGAAGATTATAACCTTTGTGTTCAGAGTGTCTTCCTTTTAAGCATGTTTATAAATTATAATTTAATATTAAATGTTTTCATAGAATTATATAACATGCTATCACAACCTAAAAAGGATCACATCTGTCTGCTTAGGGCATGGGGAAAGGCTCACTGATTTGGTGAGTGGGCTCTATGTGGATAAGTTGGAGGATTAACCCTGTTGAAAAACAGCCACCACAAAACGTGGTTTTCTGAGGCAGAGAAAACTGTGTTCTCTGTTTCCTAAAGAGGGACTTAGTTAAAAAAAAAATCAAAACAAAACACCACTTGGCTGTGAAGCTCGGACACTTATGCCAAGTAATGCTGTCACTTTTCAGCTCTTTGTAAAGCAAAAGCTGAGCTGCATATTTTACGGAATTTTTATTAAGGCATCATTTTTAATTCCTTGGTCTGCTACCTATGTCACAACTCTGTAAGCATTATTCAGAGATCCAAACTTGAAGGAAGATAGAAATTTATACATACAGTGTGGTCAGAGTACCTTCTTCAATTTGAGAAAAAAGCAGTAAAACAAAAAGTCCATGCAGATTATGAATGTGGTTTTGACTTGTTAAATAATTGCTAGAAGTTACGTTGCAGAATATTCTGTAGTTTATTTCAAAACATTTAAATTCTCTTTAAAATGTAGAAGATCTTCAAATTATCTTATTGTTTAAAATTTAAATTTAAAGTCCATTCAATTGGCTTCCTACTTATATTTGTTATCTAGTAATCCTTACACCAGTCCTTACACTATGGAATAACCATTATCCTATGTTTTTTCGTGTGGAAACTAAAGTTTAGAGAGTTACTTAGTAACTTTACCAAGATTATATGGCTAGAAAGCAGTAGAGCCAAAATTAGGGTCCATGCTTGCCTAAATATAAAGCCAAAGCTCTCTGTACTATAACATTCTTCTAACTTATGATTCTATTTTTACTCTCTTTCACAGGAAATATTATGGAGAAAAAATTGGTATCTATTTTGTCTTTCTGGGATTTTACACAGAAATGCTGTTCATTGCAGCTGTAGTTGGTTTAGCTTGTTTCATCTATGGTTTATTATCAATGGAAGGAAACACAAACAGGTAAGTGCAACTGGGTTGCCCAAATTAGAGCATCTTTATCTTATACTGACTGAAACTATTGTTACTATTTCCCTGGCATTTGCTCCAGAACGTTTCCTTATGACAGCAGCTAATTGGTATTTCTGAAAATAACCCAAACGTAGCTGGCCCCTCCCCACCTTGTGCCTTATAGGAAATCTGCTGTTCATGATGGGCTCTAAAGATTCTATTCCTAAAGCATGACTTGACCAGCTGCAGAAACTGCTGCTTCATTGCCCTCTCTGTCACATGTTAGAGTCTAAACAAATGGTTGTTCTTGTAAGAATAGCTTGGACTTTCAAACAAACACGCATCATTTTAAAAATAACTTGGCTGTTCCCTCTACAGCATTGAAATCTGTGACCCTGCGATTGGAGGTCAGATGATCATGTGCCCACTCTGTGATATAGTATGTGACTATTGGAGACTAAATTCTACGTGTTTGGCTTCCAAGGTTTGTATACATTGTGTTATGTGGAAAAGACTTGGAATTTGTCTCCTTTTATATTGCATTTGATACTAAGTGGTCTTTGTGATATTATTTTTACAGTTCTCTCATTTATTTGATAACGAGTCAACAGTGTTCTTTGCAATATTCATGGGAATTTGGGGTGAGTATAAAGTCCCATAATAAAACAGCTTTCTCCATATTATATGTCGTATGGCCCATTCATATAACATACGCAGATGACATAGCTTACATACCAAAGGTGGTTTTAAATCATTGTGTCTTAGCTAGCGTCATTACATTGAGGGAATCCACATCAATGCTCCTTGGTCCTTGATTCACAAAGGTCTCTATTGAATATCTGCTTATTTCTCTAAGAGACAATATAACTTTTGAAACATCAAATGTATTCATCTCCCACTGACTGCCAGTGCCATGGTAAAAACAGGCTGTATAAATACTTAATTGAGGACAGACTAAATATAAGTATTTGGTGGCTGGTGGATACTGAGTCATGGATACAAACTGGAATGCTTTGCAGTGAAGGGTAGGAAGTGCTTTTATACAAAACTTTTGGTTTGTTTATAATGAAAATAGATAACCATCATAGGAAATTCAAGCAATATGTAAAAGCAAATAAAAATTTTTGAAGTTTTTTTTTTTTTTT